>NC_133617.1:721786423-721851106 GCF_048593235.1 Sminthopsis crassicaudata
AGATGCCAGATAATCTACTAAGGGAGATTGTATATCATATCACTTTGCTTTGTGTGAATTAGTGATTTTCTACCTTGTAGGTCATAACTTTTGCTTGAAAGGATTTTTAAATGTGGGGCTATCTATACTGTGCTACCAGTTGTCTCTATGGATCAAAAAGCACTTTCATTGGGCTCCATTACTTTGAACTTCTGTATCACGCCCCTAGGAATCTCATTTTCCCATAAGATCACACAGCCCTGGTAATCTCACTCCATCAGTACCTCCTGCCTCAGGGGTTCCTCTAAGTGGAGGGTGGAGGAAAAAACTCCTTCCAGAACCTCCATTTAAGGAGGGCACCCAGGCAGGGCATCTCTTCATTTCCATGCTGGATACACCCATTTTTATTTCTCCTTCATTCCCCCTTCCCTTCCTCTCCCACCCCTTCTAAGCTTCCTTTTATATGTTGTCTTCCCCCATTTGATCATAAGCTCCTTAAGGGCAGGGACTTTCTTTTTTTGTATTTGTACCCTTAGTGCTTAGAAGGCAGATGTTTGATAAAAGTTTATTGATTGATTTGATTGACAAGTCACTTTTTATTCATAAATTGCTTCAAAATAAATTGTTAAATTTCTCATTGTCAGCATGATGTGGAATTCTGCAAACTGGCCTGGGATGGGATAGAATGTTCCAAAAAAGAGTTACTTTTGTTATTAGTTCCTAAATGAGGAATGTGAAAGGCTAATTGTATACACAACTCAAAGCAACTTGCTCCTTCATTTAAGTCTTATATGTACCAATTGGTTCATTTGGAAATAGGCTGTCCTGAACGAATATTGAGAAGAATATAGAAACACTCAAAACCTTCCCAATCTCGGTTCAGGTAAGAAAGATAAACAAAACTATATCCAAATTGGGAACAAATTTTATTTTGTATTCTACATGCTTCTATCTTTTAAATTTATCCAAATTTAATAGAAGTTGATCCCTGACCAAGCCTCCACTACAAGACATATTCTCTGAAAGAAACAAATAGTAAAAAGATGTTAAACTTAATGTAAAGGACACATATACCTGAAGCCCTTTTCAAATTGGGGGAAAGTTCCTTAACTGAATTAAAAAGGTAGTATGTCCATTAATAGAGCAAAAGATTGCTCATTCCAAAGGAGGGGGAGTCTTTAAAAGACAATTGAACAGTTCATCTGGAACTTGTTCATTGCTTCTACAGTATTCCGATATATTCATCAAAGAAAAGAGAGATATGCTCTATTAAGGCACAAACACAAAGAAAAGGATCCAAGAAAGAAAGCAGATTCAAGGATGAAGGCATCTGGCAGCAGAGAAGAGAGCTGGTCATGGATTCAAGAGGGAACCAGTCCTAACTGGAGAACTGGGAGTCCAGCTGATCCCATCAAGCAAAGACACTGATCCAATCAGGGAATAATGGAAGAGTGGAAAAAATTTAGAAAGCCCAGCAATCTAGAGGACCCAACTCACTAGTATGAATGAGAGGTGTTGAGAAAAGCTTTGCTAGAGTGGGTGCTACTCAAGCAAATCCTCAAATTCTGGATGTCTCATAAGTACCCCTGGAAATGTCTAATTGGTTATATAATGAGTCAAAAGACCTAAGTTCAAATTCAGATGCCCCTACTTTGAATTTTGAACAAGTTATTTAAACTTTCTGACATTTTTTCCCTCACATGTAAAATTGGATGAACAATTAATGATATGTGTTCTGCTTACTTCATGGGATTTTGTGAGGATCAAGTGACAAGAGATGTGAAAATCCTTTGAAAATCTGAAAGCACTCTACATGTGAGTGAGATCAAAGTGAAATGGGAGATCAAAGAATCATAGGATGTCAGAATTGGAAGAGAATTCAGACATCATCTCATCCAGTTGGGTTTGTCTTATAGTTAATAAAAGTGAGACTCCAAAAGAGGTGAGCTAAGGTCACAAAGGTAGAGATGGGATTTTAGATGAGGTCTTCAGACCCTCTCTGTATCTCTTCCAATAAATCATTCATCTTAGAAGGGATGAAGAATCTTAGAAGTCACACAGATGAATTCACTTGAGCTTTCTCCTAAATCCTTCTAAATGCTTTTAAATTATAACTCTAAACAAATTTAGGAGTGACAGAATCCACAAAAAGATACAAGGAAATGGTTTTCCAGACCAAGACATCTTAGAAGGTAAGGGAGTAGCGCAACTGGTCAGAAGAAGATTAAAAGGGTCTCTCTGCTAGTACAGAGACAAGACTCTGTTGCTTTGCCCATACTTGGATATGGATCACAGTCCTGGATGGCAGTGCCAGGGTGAACATTAGCCTGTGATTATTCACAAACCAGAGCACATGCTAGGAAAGTAACAAACAAACCACTCCTTAGATCATATCACCTTGGAAAAACTAAAAACTTACAGATCCTCCAAATTACCTCTAAAAATAGCTACACAAAAAAATCTGAAGCTTGGGATAGTGTCTCCTCCACTTGGGAAGCAGAGTCCTATTTTAGCATAGTTAAAAATCAAGAAATAGACTGGGGAAAAAAGTGAGCAAATAATAGGGGAAAAATCCTGACCATACAAAGTTACTATGGTAACAAGAAAGATCAAAACACACATTCAGAAGAAGACAACAAAGTCAAAATATCCAAGACCTCAAAAAGAAAAAAAAAAAAAAATTGGTCTTAGACTATGACAGAGCTCAAAAAGGATTTTCAAAAGTAAGGAAGAGTTAGAGGAAAAACTGAGAAGAAAAAACGAGAGTTATATAAGAAAATCATGCAAAAGAGTCAACAACTTGGTAAAAGAGGCACATCCACACCCCCCCAAAAAAATGTTGAAGAAAATCACATCTTTAAAAAAAAGCAGAATAGACAAAATGGTAAAAGAGGCATACAAACCCATAGAAAGCAGAATTGATCAACTGGAAAAATTCACTGAAAAAAAAATCACTGAAGAGAACTCCTTAAAAAGTTGAGTGGGCCAAATGGAAAGGGGGATACCAAAACTTACTGAAGAAAATAAATTTCTTAAAAGGGAGAATTGGGAAGTGGAAGCTAATGACTTTCTGAGACTCAAGAAACAATCAACAAAATTAAAGGAATGAAAAAATAGATGAAAATGTGAAATAATTCACTGGGAAAATAACTGACCTGGAAAATAGATGCAGGAAAAATAAAGAATTACTGGACTACATGAAAGTCAAGGTTAACAAATGAGCCTAGACATCATCTTTTAAGAAATTATCAAAGAAAACTGTCCTGATATTCTAGAACCTCCTGAGATTCCAAAATGAAATATACAATATAACAAAATTCCAGATCTCCCAGGTCAAAAAGAAAATACTGCAAGCAGCCAAAAAGAATCAATTCAAATATCATGGATTCACAGAAGGATAACACAAGATTTAGTAGTTTCTACATTAAAGAATCAGATGACTTGAAGTATGATATTCCATAAAGCAAAAGAGCTAGAATTACAAGCAGGAATGACCTCCCCAGAACAATTCAGTATAATTCTTCAGGGAAAAAAAGGATGTTCAAGGAAATAGAGGACTCTCAAACATTCCTGATGAAAAGACCAGAGCTGAATAGAAAATGGAACTTTCACATATGACACAAAAGAAGCATGAAAAAGTCAACAGAAAAGAGAAATCATAAAGAACTTGATAAGGTTGAACTATTTATATTCAAACCTTAGAAAATAATATTTATAACTCCTAAAAATTTTCTCATTATTAGAGAAATATACGTAGAAAGCAGATATATGAGTTGAATGTGATGGTATGATTCTCTTAAAAAAAATGAAATTAAAGGATGAGAAAGAAGAATGTACTCAAAGAAGGGAAAAGAGTGAGGTGGAATGGAATAAATTATCTGGCCTAATACCTGAAAGATATTTTATAACAAAGGAGAAAATGTGAGAAGGGGAAGGGAAGCACCTTACCTTACTGTCTTCAGAATTGGCTCAAAGGGAGAATAATATATACACTCAGTTGGGTATAGTATAGAATCTTACCATACAGAAAAGTGGAAGGGAAAGGAAATAAGAGAAAGAAGGTGGGGGAAGCTGATAGAAGGGAGGGCAGTTTGGGAGAGGTAAGAGACAGAAACAAAACACTTTTGAGAATGGACAGAGTAAAGAGAGAGTGTAGGATAAACAGGAGGAAAACAAGATGGGAAAATACAGTTGGAAATACTGTGAAAAAAATTATTTACAGTGAATTTCTCTGATAAAGACTTCATTTCTCAAACACATAGAAAATTGAATCAAAATTATAGAAATAAGAGATATTGTTCAATTGATAAATGGTCAGAGATATATATGAACAGGCAATTTTCAGATAAAGTAATCAAAGCTACCTCATCATATAAAATGCTCTAAATCATATTGATTAGAGAAATGCAAATTAAAATAAATCTATGGAGCTACCACTCCATACCTTTCAGATTAGCTAACATGTGGGAAATGAGTATAAACTGTTTGCATTTTTGTTTTTCTTCCCAGGTTATTTTTACCTTCTGAACCCAATTCTTCCTTTGCAACAACAACAACAAAAATTCGGTTCTGCACACATATATTGTATCTAGGATATATTATAACACATTTAACATGTATGGGAATGCCTGCCATCTAGGGGAGGGGGTGGAGGGAAGGAGGGGAAAATTCGGAACAGAAGGGAGTGCAAGGGATAATGTTGTAAAAAAAAAAAAAATTACCTATGCATATGTATTGTCAAAAAAAGTTATAATTATAAAATTAATTTTAAAAATTGATGAGGTGAATACAAAATAAATAAATAAATGAAAATTATGAGTAAGAAATTAAAAAAAAAAAAGATTAGCTAACATGACTGAAAAGGAAAATTACACATTTTGGAAGGGATGTGGGAAAATTAAGACACTAATGCACTGCTGGTGAAGTTGTATGCTAATTCAATCTCTGTAGAGCAGTTTAAAACTATGCTCAGGCTATAAAAACTTGCATACCCTGACCAAGCAATACTATTACTAGATCTATATTCCAAAGAAATAAAAAAATAAAAAACAAAAAGGAAAAGGACTTTTGTGTTCAAAACTATTTACAGCATCTTTTTTATATGGTGGAAGAATTGGAAATTGAAGGGATATTCATCAATTAGGGAATGATTGAACAAGTTGTATGTGATTGTGATGGAATACTATTGTGCTTTAAGAAATGAAGAGCAGGATCCTTTCAGAAAAACCTGGAAAGACTTGAATGAACTAAGGCAAAGTGAAATAATCAGAACACTGTACACAGTAACAGCAATATAATGTGATCATCTGCTATGAAAAAGTTGGTTATTCTCAGCAATATAATGATTTAAGATAATTCTGTAGGTCTTATGATGAAAGGTGCCCTCCATGTTCAGAAAAAGAACTGAATACAGATCAAAAATACTTTTTTTTTACTTTATTTTTCTTGTTTCTTTTTTTCTTTCTGTTTTCTTTCACAGAATGGCTTAGATTATGTATAATTATACATATGTCAAATTGCTTGCCTCTCAATGAAGGGGAAAAGATCAGGGATAGATTTTGGAATTCAAAGTTTAAGAAAAAAAGAATGTTTAAGTTGTTTTTCATGAAATTGGGGAAAATTAAAATATTTTAAAAAATCATATAGTTTAACCTCATTTTCAGATAGGGAAACAGACCCAGATCTTGCTGAAGCTCCTCCCAATAGTGACAGAGCTGGGCTTTGTATGAGAGCTTGCTATATCACAATACTTTTTAAAGCTCATGTTGTTCCTACTGCTTCTATTTATGAGGTCAGAGGAGAGGAACAAAGGACAAAATGTCCAGGACCAGCCCTAGTCTGGGTATGGGAGAAACAGAGAGTCCTTCCCTTAGGGACAGAGAGTTCAAGCTCCCAAACCTTGTTCTCCACAATCCTGAAGTGAAGTGTCAGAAAGTAGAGAAAGAGGAGGTGCTGGAGTCAGCTCTCAGGAGCTCACAGGAGACAATTTAAATTTATTTCAGTGTGATCATTTACATTCAGAGGTTGGCAAATGCTGAAAATCAGGGCTTGATTTATTGTTTTGTTGGTTATCTAGACTGAAGAAAGTGATAGAGAATATTAATAATACAGATTGTACTTTAAACCATGTTGTGTCTGTTTTTTCTGAGAGAGCCAGTTTTTAAACATTTACCAGCATACTATTAGAGGTAGGTATGGAGCTCAGAGGGTAGATCCAGTTCTGGGCAAAGGTTCATAGGCTTTAAGCTGTCCTAACAAGGGGCTAGAGCTCAGGGCAATCCAGGGGAAATTTTCTGGAGAGCTTGGGAGGCAGCTCTCAGGCTTTAGCATAAGCAGCTCAAATGCAGCCCAGAGGTAAGACAATCAGCTTTATTTAACTTCAAGTCAGAGCTGAGATCTTGGGGAAAATCAGTGACTGGTGAACTGTCTTTGAAGAGAAAGAAGCACCAGGGATTTGACGATAGGGGAACAATATAATGGCAAAAATAGAATCTATGAGATCTTTTTCCTCTCCTTACTTAGGGATCTAGTCATGGCTGGGGCCTGCCATTGAATCAGCCCCACCAAAGCAAGGGTGGTTCCCTTGAGGGAGAGGCTACAAGGTAGTCAATTAGGCAACCCTAAGGTGCCAGTGAATCCTAATAGCAATGGATTTGAGCCATTATGACCTCCATGAAGGGTATCTCAGGGTAAGTTAACCAAATGTTATTGCAAACCCTTTTCCAAGCTTGTCCCACTAGGCTCCTTGTATCTGAATTCTGTGCATCATCGACCTGAGCCTGACTGCACTGATGTTTAAAAAGGATTTGCTTTGCCCTAATGCTGAGGGACCAAGGTGCTTATCATGGAGAACAAGGATTCTTGGTGGGGAAGATGCTAAGCTGTGCATGGGAGTAGCAAGGGTCACTGGGAGTCAGGACATTTCTTGGGGGAATGGAAAACAAGCGTTGTGAGTTTCTGATAACTAAGCCAAACAGAGGATGAAGGGTTAGGGAAGGAGGGAAGGGAGGGAGGGAAGGAATGGGAAAAGAGGGAAGGAGGAAAGGAAGAGAGAGGGAAGGAGGAAGGCAGGGAGGAAAGAAAGGGAGGAAAAGGACAGAGAAGAAGCAAGGGAGGGAAGGAATAAGGATAGAGAAAAGAAGGGAGGGAGGGAGGAGGGGAGAGAAGGGAGGAAGAAAGGGAAGTAGGAGAGAGGGAGGGAGGGAAGAAGAAAGAAAAGGAGGGAAGGGAGGGAAAGGAAGAGAGGGAGGGAAGGAATAGGGATAGAGAAAAGAAGGGAGGGAGGGAGGAGGGGAGAGAAGAAGGGAGAAAGGAAGAAAGGGAAGGAGGAGGGAGGGAGGAAAGGAAGGGAGAAAAGAAAGGGAGGGAAGGAAGGGAAAGAAAGGGAGAGGGAGGGAGGGAATAGGGAAAGAGGGAAGAACTGAGAGAGGGAGGGAGGAAGGGAGAGAAGAAGGGAAGAATTCCAGACCAATTCCAGTTTGTGGGCCAGCTTGCTAAGTGACCCTCAAATGAAAGTTCCATTTCTATTCTTTATATGTTTTAAGAACTATTCTTTCTGTTCCAATATTTATTAAAAGATTGTAGTTTTTAAGAAGGAAATTGCATAGTGAGATTTAAAGGAGCTAGATTCTGTTGTTCCCAAAATAGCTTCTGGGAGAGGGTCAGCATTCACCAAAGAGAATAAGTGAGCATTCTCTAAGATTGAACTCAAGGCCATGTAAGTCCCATATCTTCAGTATTAGGGTGAAAGGTTTCATAGGTAACAACGAAGAACTGAGATTGCACATGTATTATTCCTTCTTTTCCCTACATAACTGGGCCAGGTCCTTGGCTTTCTTCTTTCAAAAATGTTTTATTGATGCTCTTTTTAAAAAACATCATTTTCACTTCTTGATGATTTTTCTCTCTCCTTTTAACAAAGAAGTAGAGTTAAGCAAAACAAATCAGTACCATGGCCATATCTTTATTCTGTCCATTGCTGTAAGGCAAAAAATATACTTCAATGTAGGACCCCCTTTGTAGCCACCTCCTTTTGTGATCATGATTATCTTTGATTAATTCATCTTGAATGAAATTAGTAATGCCATTTTTATGCAAACACATAGTTTTGCAATCTATTCAGCCCTATGCTGACTCTTTCCTTTGCCCTTTGAGTAATAATAGTAATAACCAGCAAGGACTGCTGGGTAGAAGTGCTAGGTACTGTCCCAAGTACTTTACAAACATTTACCTCATTTTGTCCTCACAAAAACCCTGCGACATGGGTGTTATTAATACTCTTATTTTACAGATAAGGAAACTGAGGCAGACAGAAGTTAAATGATTTACCCAGGATCATACATCTTCCTGACTCTAGATGCAGCTCTTTATCCACAGAACCAGATCACCTAGCTAGTTTTGGGTCATCAAAACTTTTGATTCTTCGGCGAACCTGATGTTCTGTGATTCAGAGATAAATAGCAAATTTGAAAGATCAGAATTTTTAAAAAGGGTTTTTCAGGGATCCTTTAAGATGCTACAAAACATGCTACAGCAACTCTAATTGGTGAAATCATTCTCGACAACAATTTGGAATTATGTAAAGGAACTAAAACACTAATGCTTCTCTGTTTTATGCTTGCCAATTCATAAGCAGAGAATCACTAAATACAATTCTCTTTATATCCATGTCCCAACACCCCCCCAAAAAAAAAATCTTGTATAATATTAGCGTGTGCCAGGGGGATTAATTTATTAGAGAAGAACCTTAGAGAATTACCTCATTTCGTCACATGTAAAATTAAGTGGTTGGAATAACTGATATTTTAGGACCCTTCCAACTATAAATTCATGATACTATGAATCCACTATTCTTTACTTCTTTCCTTATGCATTGCTGAGGATGTGGTCAGTCATAGAAAATTACACACTGAAACATCTATTCCCTTCTCTTATATTCATTAAAAAATGTAATTATTCTCAAGGTGTTCATATTGAGGAGAAAAGAAACACCAGTAGTTGCTTGTATCTCCTTGGTAGCTTCAATAAAAGTTACAAATAATCTATGATTTAAAAAAAAATCTTATGGCTTCACCCATACTTGGAAACATCTTTTTAAAAATCAATTCCTCAATAATTTAATAGTAGTTGTTTCTAGCTCATCGCTCTTTGGCATAAACTTAAATCTGACTATGTAATTTCTGGTTTTTATTTCCTTCTCATATAGAAAAATGAACCTAAGAAAGGATAATTATTATAGAATGGTAGATCACTGACATTTATACAGTGTTATAACCATGCCATGTAACTTCATGCTAGCTCTGTGCCTGATAGTACAGGAATTATCTTGTCTATTTTAAGGATAAGGAAACAGAAGCTCAGAGAATGAAATATATAAAATCATAGGGAAATTTGAGAGCTGTCAAGGTCATCAAAGATCTAGTTCAACATGCTTATTTTATAGATGAGGAAACTGAGGTTCAGAAAGGTTTTAACTTACCCAAGATCACCCAGGGAAGATTCAGAAGCAAGTTTCAAACTCATGCTTTTCTGACTCCAAATTCAGCCCTTTCTCCACCATCTTGGGCTATCTCTCAGTGTTGGAATCAAGCATGGTTGTGTCGCTATTGTGGATGACTAGATTGCTATATAAATGCCAACAAGCTCTTCCAAATTCTTTTAGTTTGTATCTTTCTCCTAGCTTAATCAACAGATAAGTTTCTAATAATCTAATTCCATTAAATCTCATGTTGAACTTTCTGTAGCTAGCTAGGTAGAAGATAAGACAGAAAAACAGGGAGATGATAGATGGATGGATGGATAGATGATTATGTACATAACCATAATACATATATTTTCTCCCCTGTGTTAGAGAAAGATTAGAAGCATCTAGATTCCCCTAAGTTTCTGTGGAATAGATAGATAGATACATAGATAGATCTTTATATAGAGAGAGCGATTTCCACTTCGTGGAAATTTAAATTAAGGAGTTTCTTTATTTCTCAATGTCTCATTTTCCTCAGCTATAAACTGATAGGATTAGAACAGATCTCTGAGTTTCCTTGTATCTCTCAAAGTCCTACAATTGTTATTCCTTCAATAATATTTTCATTTTAAATCTTGACACTAATTAGAAAGGAAGAAGAGTTGCCTCCTTAAAAAATCAGGGAGCAGTCTAACAGGTGGGGAAATTGTGTAGGGGAAGAGGGAAGGAATTTTTCTGAACCCCTAGAATTGGCAACTGCTGGTTTGGCTTACAGAGTCTGGGGAGACATTTATAAAACGCACCTGGCCAAATATGGCAGGTGGTTGGATTTGCAGAAAAGGAATCTAGAGCCTTCAGTTCCATTCAGCAGAGACCAAATGAGATAAAGAATTGGTCTAGTGGGGATATCCCAGTAAACAGGAAAGATTATGAGTCTCTGTCCAAGGCTCTCAAAACTACATTATAAATAGAAGTTATGGTTCCAATTTGTCCGATAGAGATGTTCTGGCTCTATGCCATATGAAAAAAAAATACTCCTTTTAGTTTATGATCAACAGTTTGTGAAAGATACATGCAGTTCTTGACGAAAATGCTAGGAAAAAAATTATGGGATAGGACAAGGATTGCTCTTATGGAAATTTTAATTCAAGTTAATTAGCATTTATTAAATTCTCACTATGTTCAAAGTACTGTGCTTTTGACTTGTGGAAACAAAAATAAAAAATGACAGCCCTTGCTCTGAAGGAGACTCTAACAATTTTTGTGCTTCATAGAACTCTGAGTGTCCTGTGCTTTTCATTTGAATGCAACAGAGTATTGGGATAGAACAGTTACCAACCAGTCAATTAGCATTCATTAAGAACCAGCCATGTGCTAGACCCTGTTCAAAGCCCTGAGAAAACTACAATCAAGTAGGAAACAATCCCTATTCTCAGGGAGATTGCATTCTATTGGGGAGGCAATATTTAATTATGTACAGAATGAATATAAAATAGATTTGTTGTTATTCAGTTGTATCCAGCTCTTTCTGACTCCATTTGGGGTTTTCTTGGCAAAGATACTGGAATGGTTTACCATTTCTTTCTTGATGAAGAGACAGACACAAACAGGGTTAAGTGACTTGCCCAGGATCACACAACTAGTGAGTGTCTGAGGCTGGATTTGAACTCAGGTCTTTCTGACTCTAGACTGAGTGTTCTATTCACTGCACCACCTACCTGTCCAAAATAAATATAATGTAGCTAAATACAAGATAATTAGGGGAGAAGGGCAGGAGCAGTTATGGGGAATGAGAAATGGTATAACGTAGAAGGTGCTGCTTGACCTTTCTCCCTTCTCTGCAAAGATGGGGAACTACAGATGTGGAATATATACAATGATACATGATTTTTTTTTGGTATGTTGGTTAGTTTTCCTGAAGTGTTTATTCCCCCTCTTTTTTAAATGCCATATTATTAGAGATGACTTTGAGGGGGAAAAGGGTGATGTCAAAATAAGACATATCCAAAAAATGTATTAAAAGAAAATGGTACTTGAACAATATCTTGAAAAAAGTCAAGGATTCCATGATTGAAAAAGTGAGAAGAGAATAAATTGTAGGCATAGGTTGGACCAATACAAAAAAAGCTCAGAAGAACCATGGGTATCTTTGCATGAGAAACAGAGAGAAAGTCAAGTTAGCTGGATCTTCAAGTATGGGGATGGATGATGAGGTTGGACAAAATAGGACCAACTTAAGAAGGATTTTATGTTTCATCCTAGAGGCACTAGAAAGCTACTAGAGCTTATTGACTAGGATAATGATATAGCCAGAGCTGTACTTATATGGAAAATCACTTTATCAACTGTGTGAGGAATGGATTGGAGAAGGGACAGTTTTAAGTCAGAAAATCCAATAAGAAGGTTATTTCAATCATCCCAAGTGAGAGATGTTGATGGTCTGAATTAAGGCAATGGCTGTGTGAATGAAGAAAAGGTAACATATTTAGAGATGCAAAGACAGAAATGGTATGATTGGATGTGTGTTGTAAGGGAGAGTGAAGCTAATTTTGGGGTTGCATAACTGGAAAACTAGGAAAAAAAAGTAGTGGTGCCTTTGACAGAAATAAAGCTCAGCAAAAAAGAAAGGTTTGGGGGATAGATAATAAGTTATGTTTTAGACAGTTAGTCTGAAATATCTCTAGGCAATGCAGCTTGAAAGATCCACTATTTAGTTGGTTTGGGGGGATTGAAGCTCAAGAGAGAGATTGAAGTTGAATGTCTAGATCTGTAATTCATTTGTGTAGAATTGTAATTAAATCCAAGGGATCTCATGAGCTTCATCCAGAGAGAGAAAAGAGATATAGAAGAGAAGAGAAGAAGTTCTAGGATAAAGCTCTGGAGTACAACAAAAATTAAGAAACATGATATGGCCGATCAATATGCAAAGGATGTGGCAAAATAATTATATGGGCAGAAGAAGAACAGGGAGAGAAAATTTTCAATAAAAAATCAGAAAATGGTGAGTATCCAGAAGAGGGTGATTTCAAATATAATAATAAGAAAGCTTGTATTTGTTAAAAATTGACTATTATTGTTATATAATTTTTAATAGAGAAGTTTTAGTTGGAGACAAAGTCAGAAGTCAGATTGCAGAGTTAAGGTATCAAAGGACAGTAGGAACAAAAAGTATAAACAGCTTTTTCTAGGAAATTGGTTGAGAAAGGGAAGAGAGACAGTATGATGATGAAAAAGGAAGATGGGATCCACTGGAAGCTCTTTAAGAGCATGAACATATTTAAAGATAGTGGAGAAGAAACATTGTATGGCGAAAGGTTGAAGAAGGAGGTGGGGATGATTGACTAGGGATCTTCCCATCTTCTCTATTTGGAGACATCAGTAAGGTAGGAAATGTAAGGATTGAACACAGCAAGAATGAAGTTCATCTCACTTGAGGAGAGTGTTGGGGATGATGGCAAGGGATTTGAGATGAAGAAAACAGAAAGTGAGGAAGCTAGTTGTTAATGGCCCCAATTTTCCTAAGTAGATTAAGAGACAAAAGTCCTCAATTGAAAGAATAGGGGAAGGGGAGACTTGAACAAAACTATCCTAGGTGTTAATACACTGTTTCATCACTCCATCAAAAAAAAAAAAAAAAAAAGGGTATTGGTGAGGGTATTAACCATGAAGAGAGATATATAAGTCTGTTTGTAGCTACATAAACTGATTTAAGGTTGGGGTGGAAGGCATGGATTGGCCAATAGATGGATCCATGATTGGCTAGTCAAAGCTGGACACTTACCTCACATATGTCTTGGAAATTTTGAGTTGTTAACAAACTAGAAACACTAGGAATAAAAACTCTCCATCTTGAGGCATAATAGAAAGAGCTGTCTTGAAGTATTTGACAGTCTGTCAGAGAAGAAGGGTTAGTTTTATTTGGTTTGTCCCCAAATTACATGACTAGGATTAATGACTGGAAATTGTTGAGAGGCAGAGTCTGGCTTAGTGCAAGGAATATTTCACTAACAGAGGAGTCTAAAAGTAGAATAACCTGCCTTGGTAAGGAATGGATTCTTCTTCACTAGCAGCCTTCAAGCAAAGACTGAATGGTCCAATTATTGGTGTTACTGTAAAGGATATTAATTGGATTAGATGGCCTCTGAGATCAGTTAACTATCCAATAAGCATTTATTAAGCACCTACTATGTACCAGAACTCAGGAACAGATAGACAAAAATGAAACCGACTCACCCCGAAGAAATGTACGTTCTATAAGGTGAGATAATGGGTATTTACAGAAGAAAATTCAAAACCTACACAAGATAAAAGGTGATTTTTGAAGGGGAAAATGCTAATAGCTAGAGGAATCAAGAAAGGTTCCATGAAGACAATGTCTTGAGTAGAATTTTGAAGGATTCCCTTCTCTAAGATTCTGACATCTGTGAAAGAACACTAGAGTAGGAAATTAGAAGACTTGGCTTGTGGTCCATTTTCCCACCAATCACTAGCCACGGGAAAATAGACATCTCCTGTGATTCTGAGATTGCATCTTCTCCTCAATAAAATAATGAGGATTATAATGCCTTGTAATAATAATGACAAGATTGTTGAGAGGGAGTACTTTGATTTAGCTGCCAGGTGGTTTAACCATCAGTGTCACTCAGTGGAAAGTCCCATGTTCAGGGATTTTTATGCCCATACTATAGCCATTTTCTCATGGCTGGGTAGAAATCCTTGCTATCTAAAGGACCAGAGAGTCAGGGACTCTCCAACTCTCACCTCTGCCTTTCTCTCTGTCACTCTGTCTTTTCCCTGTTTTCTCTCTCCCCCTCTTATTTCTCTCTCTCCCTGCTTCCTTCTTTTCTTCTCTCTCTCTCTCTCTTCTCTCTCTCTCTCTCTCTCTCTCTCTCTCTCTCTCTCTCTCTCTCTCTCTCTCTCTCTCTCTCTCTCTCTGTCTCTGTCTCTCTTCTCTCTGTGTGTCTCTGTCTCTCTCTCCCCCTCTTTATTTCTTATAGCTCTTTCTCTTCCTCCCTCTTTTCTTCTCTCTCTTCTCCCTCTTTCTTCCCCCTCCTCTCTTTCTCCCTCTTTCCCCCACTCCTTACCTCCCTCCCTTTCCCTGTGTGTTTCCTTTCTTTCTCTGTGTGTTTGTTTCTCTCTCCTCTGTGTGTCTGTCTCTCTCTCTTCCCCTCTTTATCTCTCATAGCTCTTTCCCTCTCTCCTTCCTCTTTTCTTCTTTCCCTCCTTCCTTCCTCTTTCTTCCCCCTCCTCTCTTTCTCCCCCTTCCTCTCTTTCTCCCTCTTCCCCTCCTTCTCTCTCTCTCTCTCTCTCTCTCTCTCTCTCTCTCTCTCTCTCTCTCTCTCTCTCTCTCTCTCTCTCTCATCTCTGTGTGTGTCTCTGACTCTTTCCCCCCTTTATCTCTCATAGCTCTTTCCCTTCCTCCCTCTTCTTTTCTTCTTTCCCTCCTCCCTTCCTCTTTCTTCCCCCTCCTCTTTCCCTCTTTCCCTCTCTCTTCTGTGTGTGTCTCTGACTCTTTCCCCCCTTTATCTCTCATAGCTCTTTCCCTTCCTCCCTCTTCTTTTCTTCTTTCCCTCCTCCCTTCCTCTTTCTTCCCCCTCCTCTTTCCCTCTTTCCCTCTCTCTTCTGTGTGTGTCTCTGACTCTCTCCCCCTCTTTATCTCTCATAGCTCTTTCCCTTCCTCCCTCTTCTTTTCTTCTTTCCCTCCTTCCTTCCTCTTTTTTCCCCCTCCTCTCTTTCTCCCTCTTCCCCTCCTTCCCTTCTTCTCTTTCTCTCTCTCATCCCCCATCTTGTGAATTTCAGAGGGATGAAGGATTTAAAGGTTTTCATCTGCATGCTGGCAGCTTGCCCAGAAGTGGTAGAGCTGTTGGCAGCGCCTGCTTTAGAAGCTAAGGACAACTAAATGCATTGAGGAAAATCAGCTTTAGGACTCTACAAGAGGCCCAGCAGAAACTACTCTGTACCTAATGGGGACATATTGAGTACTCCAGCAAATTATAACAATAATGATAGTTAGCATTTCAATAGCACTTTAAGGTTTGCAACATGCTTTACATATGTTAACTCATTTGATCCTCACAACAATCCTGTGAGAGAAGTGTTGTTACTATCTTTATTTATAGATGAGGAAACTGAGGTATATAAGGCTGAATGGTTTGCCCAGGGACACCCAGAGTATCTGAGGTAGGATTCATACTCAGGTCTTCCTAACTCTAAGTCCTGTGCTCTATCCATTGTACCACCCAGCTGCCAAGAGCTATGAGCTATCTTTAAATTCTCTAAACTTGAGCCTACTTTTTTTTTCTGGATTCTGTATACACTGATGGAAAAATATATTACAGATTGAGGGGGGAATGTTGCACCAATTCATCTTGCAATTACATCTTTTTTTGGGGGGAGGGGGGAGACAATTTGTTCAGGGTCACATAACCAGTAAGTGTCCTCCTGACTTTAGGACTAGTGCTCTATTCACTGCATGACTTAGCTTACATCTTAATAAGTAACCCTTTCTAAAAAATCTGGTTGACTAATTAATATCAACTTATAATCACCAGGGAAGCACATTGATAGGAGCTCATAAATTGTAGTATTTGGGGGGTTGAAATAATCCCCTGAGTTCCCTGGAATACTGAAGAGATAAGAGATTAGCACAATGTCTGGCACATCCTAAATGTGTGTAATTTTTAAAAATCTCAATGATTGCCCACCAAATGATTTGAAACCTAAATTTCTTCCCTGTTCTCCCTTTACAAGCTCTCTTTTGTCACAAATTAGTCAAATAAACTAATATATTGGCCATATTTTAAAATGTATGTCATACTTTGCACTCCTAGTCCTTCATCTCATGGCTAAAACTTGTGAGGCAATCTTAGTTATCAGTCTTTTGCAGTTGCTGTACTGATCAGAATTCTTAAGTCTTTCAAAATTATTTTCCTTTATATTTCTGGGATTGCCATGAAATTATTTTGCTATTTCTACTACTCATATTATATTGGTTAATACAATTCTTCCCAAGCTTCCCAAGCTCTCTGAATTCTTTCTGTTCAGTGTTTCTTATAGTAAAATAATATTCCATAGCATTCAAATACTATAATTTGTCAGCCATTCTACAACTGATGAACACCCATTTTATTTCTAGTCCTTGCTACAACAAAATATGTGACTGTCAATATTTTTACACATCTGGATCTTTTACCCTCAGTCTTTGATCTCTTGAGGGTATATTTCTAGTAGTACTAAAGCCTTAGATTGTTTCTGCTCTCAGAAAGGTAGCTTGTAGCATGGCTCAGCTCATGAGATTGCTCCAGGGACATCCACAACACTGGAGAAAACAAACAGAGATGTGCAAGGCAAATCATCATATGATCCCATATACCTCACAAATCTCTGTCTTCTTCTAAGCCAAACCATTCCCTTGAAGAGATAAGATGGGCCAGTCCGGACAGACCCCACTGAAGAGGGTCACTTCCTATAGCTGTTATCTGCTGGCTTTGAGTATGAAAAGGGAGGAATGTGTCAGGATTACTGACCACAACCGCTGTCTCTCTTGTCTCCAAAGCACAGATACCCTGAGTTCCTTACTTTGGCAATTTGATGTTTAAAAAAAAAACAAAAAACTAATCAAAGATAAGTGTGCATAGATTGTCTAAATATATGGATATACCAAACCTGCATCCAAATGTCGCATTTCTTTTGGGTGGGCCCTTAAATCAGCTACCACTGGAATACATCTTCAAAGCTGGGCCAACTGATTGCAAGACTTGTCATGGTCTTGAAGTTAAGATCTCTTAGATAGTTCGCCTTCCTGACCTTTTAAAACTGGAAAAGTCACAGCCTCCAACCCTGTTCCTCTGAACAAAAGAACAAAATTCAGGGACAAAGAGATCTATATTTACAGATCACTTGTCAGCTTCAGATAGGGAGGACCCAGGCCTTTCCCCTTACAACAGTGTCTCTCTTCTCTCATCCCTGTACCATCAGCAGGAAGAGGTCAGCCGAAGAGAGAAGGCTCCTTCTTTTCTTAACTGCATGTGCAGCACTCTATTCCCATCACCTCAATTGGACTGAATTAGACACTTTGCTTTTCCTTATATAACTTTTTGTGATCAGAAAAGAAAGATTATATTTTATCATTTTTTTATATATTTTATTTTTCCCCAAATACATGTGAAAACAATTTTTACCACCAATGTAAAAAGACTTTTTTAGTTCTAAATTATCTTCTACCTTCCTTTCTTCCCCCTTTCCTCACTGACAAGGCAAGTCATTTGATATAGGTTACACATGTGCAGTCATGCAAAACATATTTCCATCTAAGTTATTTAGTGAAAGAAAACAAATTTCTAAAAAATAATTTAAAATATGCTTTGATCTGCATTCAGATCCAAGAGTTCTTTTTCTGGAATTTTTTTTTTCTATAAGTTTATCAGAATTGTCTTGTTTCATTCTATTGTTAAGAATAACTAAATCATTCACAAGTTGATGATGTTGTTACTGTATAGAGTATTCTCCTGGTTTCACTCATTTCATTTTGCATCAATTCATAGAAGTCTTTCCAAGTTTTTCTGAGAGTACCCTGTTCTTCATTTCTCATAGCACAACAATATTCCATCATAATCATATAAAATTTATTCTGTCATTCCCCAATTAATGGATAGCTGTTCAATTTCTAATTTTTTGCCACTATATAAAAAACTGCTATAAATATTTTTAAACACAGAGATCCTTTCCCTTTTTTTTTTTTTTTTAAATTTCTTTGGGACACAGACTTAGTAGTGATATTGTTTGGTCAGAAAGTAAGCATGGTATGCTCTAGGCTTTTGGGCATAGTTCCAAACTGCTCTACAGAATGATTGAATTAGTATGCAACTTTACCAACAATGCATTAGTGTCTCAATTTTCCCACATCCCCCTCCAAAATTTATCTTTTTCCTTTTCTGTTATATTAGCCAATCTGAGAGACAGAGTTGTTTCCCTAAGTAATGGTGATTTAGAACCTTTTTTTCATATGATTATAGATAGTTTTAATTACTTCATTTGAAAACTGCCTGTTGTATCTATCTTTGACTATCAATTGAGGAATGGTTCTAATTCCTACAAATTTCACTCTGTTCTCTATATAGTTGAAAAATGAGGTCTTTTTCAGAAAAATTTGCTGTAACTTTTTTTTCACAGTCATGATTTCTATATATTTCCCTTCTTCCTATTTCCCCCCTGTTTATCCTATTCTCTCTTTTTTTTTTGCTTCTGACTTTTACCTCCCCTAAACCACTCTGTCTTCTACAAACTTCTTTTTCCCACTTCTCTTATTTCCTTCCCCTTTCTACTTTCCTGTAAGATTTCTTCACTCCATTGAATGTATATATTATTCCCTCATTGAGCCATTTCTGATGAGAGTAAGGTTCTTGTGCTTCCCCTACCTCAATCATCCCCATTTTCATCTTACTGTCAAGTTTTTGGAGGGATTTGGGGGAGAGCTCAGGAGAGTTTCTGTCTTTTCTCTGCCATCTTGGCTCCACCCCCTATAAGACTGTGTCTTAACTTTAACAATTTGGAACCAACATTATATAGTGCACTTTATTGGGCTGAATTTTGTTACCTTGGAACATCATCACCATTTACGATATTGTAGCCATTGATTGTTTCTTTCATTCTGCATCAGCTCACTTAAGACAGAAGGACCTCAGAGACTATCCCTTCCAAACCATACTTTCCCTGCAGCTTTCCTGAGAAGTAGCTACCCAGCCTCTGCTTGAAGATCTCCTCCGAGGAACAATCTTTACTTCCAAAAGCAACCCATTCTGCTTTGGGACAATTCCAACTGTTAAAACATTTTCCCTTAAATCAAGCCTAAATTTTCCTTTTTTGCAGCTTCCACTTAGGATTCCTAGTCCTATCCTCTGGGGATAAAGAGATAAAGCCTAATCCCCCTTCTATATCACTGCTTTTCAAATACTGGGAGACTGCTATCTAGTTCCCCCAGAGTCTACTCTTCCCCAGGCTAAACATCTGGGAAAGTCTATTTAAGCCCTTTTCCTTAGGTTTGGAAATAAGTCACTTAGCTATTTTGTGGCTATTCTAGAGCTTATCAATGACTTCCATAGATATGGGGCCTAGAACTCAAAACAATACTAATATGGTCTGACAAGGTCAGAGGACAATCAGACTTTAGACCTAGCTCTTCCTAGAAGTTATGCTTATTTTAATAGGGATATTATTCCTGTCCAGTCTCAAGACTCTAAATTTGTTTTATTATTTCACAGAAATCTCCTTACCCTGACGTTCACTTTACCCCCAACTTCTCACCAGATATACCTTACCCCCCACCATCCCACTCCATCTCTGTTCCCCTGTCTCCTCCTCTCATCTCTTCAGTCTGCTGAAGCTTGAACCAGATCCCAAGAGATGATCATTAAATTTATAGTGCTAAATATTTGCACCCAGGAAATCAGCAAATGCTACAAATCAAGAGTTGATTTATTGTTTTGCTGATTGTCTAAACATAGTAAAGTGATGGAGAAAATGTGAATGATGCAAGTTAAAAGGCTCAAATGTAGCCTGCATATATATGTGAGTGTGTGTGTACATACACACACACACACACACACACACACATATATGTTGTTAAATATTTACTAATACATCATTGCCTGTGATGTCCCTTCCTCTGATTGGCTGATTCTTCCTAGAACCTCCATTTTAAGGAAAATGCCTAAAGCAGCCCTGTTGTCTTGTCTAGATTGTACCCCCAATTCAGTAGGCTTTCTTTATTAAGCTTGTTCTTTTTGTGTGTGTATGTGTGTGTTGTCTTTTCCCATTAGAGTGTAAACTCCTTGAGGGTAGGGATTGTCTTTCTTTATGTTTGTATTTGTATTCTTGGTAAAATTTATTGCATCTCTTGACACTTAGTAAGGGCTTAATCCAAGCTTGTTGAGTTGACTTGGCTATCATATTATGTAAATATTGAGCTAACTAAACCCATCATACTAAACCATTAAAACCAAGCTAAAGATGTTTAGGATGAATTAATGTCTAAATGTGCTTCCTCCACATCTCGTGTTTATGAAATTGATTTCTTGACCATCAATGTAAATGCATTTATCCCTAATAGATAGATGACCCAATTTATAGAACCCTGGGCCTGGGGTCAGGAAAACTTAAATTCAAATCCAGCCTCAGACTTAATTTCTGTTTGCTTGTATCCACTAGAGAAGGGAATGGCAAACCATCCAGTATCTTTGCCAAGAAAACCTGGTCCAAAGGGTCATGAAGAGTTGAACACAACTGAACAAGAACAGTAAAATTTAATCTTATTAAATTTGATTTAATTCTGTAGCCTATCAAGATATTTTTAGATTATGAATCTGTTATCTAATATGTTATTGATAAGCATACCGTCTGTCCCTTAGTCCATGTCATTGACAAAAATGTTAAGTTACTTCTAAACACAAATCTTTGGAAAACTCCACAGGAAATCTTATGAGCTGACATCCACTGGGGGCTTTCTTTGAATATGGTCATTCAACTAAGGCAGTATCCGTGTAATTGTATATATCTTCTAATCTGATCTTGTCAGCTTTTCTACAATATTAGCCCGAGATACTTTATCAAGAACTTGGCCAAAATATAGGTAAATTAGATCTATAGTATTCTTCTTAATCTTCTTTTTAAAAAGAAGTGAGGATAGACTAAAATGGCCCTTTTGGGGGGAAGGCAGAGGGGAAGAGGGAGATGAATCCATTTTGACTCTTTCTGATTAGGTTCCATATCTTCATGTCCACCATGATATGTTCTAGATATATGATATATTGATATATTCTTTAATGATATATTCTAGAATTTTGTCAGGAGTAGAACAAATTCCCTGGCCAAGAGTTTTAGATGACATTCTTTTCCCTTTTTTTGGAAATTGGGATGAGACCCCATCTCAGTTTTTTTCTCCTGATCCTTCACTATCACCAAAATAGAATTGGTTAAGGAATCATGTCCTCAGAAATGAAAAACAAAGGGAGAAGTTGCACAGTTTATCAACTCAATGGGGTCCTTTTAATATTACCCCAAATTGATTTACATAGGAACCAGGGGCATCATGGGAAGTTGAAAAGAACTTCATCAACCCATCTCCATACAGGAATACTTCAATTTGCAAAATGGAGTAATTAGGATGACCTAACAGCCAGGGATCTGATAGAAGTGAAAAGAAATTTCAGATTAAAATTCAAATAAGAATAGAGAGTAGCAGCAGCAGAAACTCACATCAGAGAGAACAGACAACATCTCAAAGGAGATACCCAACAGAGAGAAGAGAGCAGTAGAAGAAACAAGTTATCTAATGACATCATCAAATGGACAGTGCCAAAGGCATGATTTCCCCTGACTGCATATATACTTCTCCATGCTTATTCTTGACTTTAAGTATTCCTTGTATAGGGAGGGGTGGGCTAGTACACATTTAACTGTTTCTCTGGGGGCAAAATATATGTCCAACACACTTTTAAGTTTTATGTTTATTATTAACTTTTTCTTTATCACCTTCTTAAGTCTAGAAAATCAATCAAATAAATTAATTCCTGATTTGAAGCATTTGTCTATTTCCACAGTGTAGTACAGCTCATTGTGGGAATTTAACTATAGGTTCTATACACTTGCTTTTCTGGGTCTTCTCTCCCACTGGGAAAGTGGTAACCTGTGGAAAAATGCACCTCCATTTGCAGGAGGGAAATTTCTGTCATTTATCTTTTTTATATTGCTCATTTAAATGTCTCTTCTTTGAACTAATTTGTCTTCTGGATGATTGATAAAAGAAATTCAATATCAATTTTGTAAAAGGTGACTAAAGGTGTAGTAGATAGAACATTGATCCTGAAGTCAGGAAGATCTGAGTTTAATTTGGCTTCCCTCTTACTGGCTATGTGACCTTGGATAAGTCACTTCACTGCTCTCTGAAAGTGCTTCCTCAACAGTGAAATGATGATAGTGATAGCACTTAGCTCTCAGGGTTGTTGTAACTATCAAAAGAGATAATATTTTTTAAAATCTCAGCACAGTGCCTGGCATGTAGAAACTATATGAATATTTATTCCCTTCCCCCCAACCACTGGGCCTGATTTTTAGTGCACAGTGACTTATACCCTTAAAATGCCTTGAGAATCAGAGTAATGCATTTTTAAACTCCATTTTTTTCAATGTACAAAAGTTTATTTAATTTTCCTCCCACCTCCCTTCAACTCACTGAGACAGAAACAAAAATAAAACCTTTGTAACAAATATATATAGTCAAGCAAAACCAATTCTTAAATAGCCACATCCAAAAATATGTCTCATTTCATTTATGTATGCTGGAATCTTGAGTTTTATCATCTCTCTGTCAGGAGATGGATAGCATTCTTCATTTTTAGTCCTCTGGAACTGTGATTGGCCACTACATTGATGCTGAATTTTTAAGTCATTTAAAGCAATTTTTCTTTACAATATTGTCCTTATGTAAATTGTTCTCCTGCTTTTGCTAACTTTACTCTGCATTAGTTAATTCAAATCATCCCAAGTTTTTTTTTTGGGGGGGAAACTGTCCTTTTTTCTTCCATTTTTAAAGAGCTCTATAGTTTCCCTTTGCTTTCATACTTCATAATTTGTCCAGCCATGTCTCCTCATATCCACCTCCTGATTTCCTTCCAAGTCTCAGGTAAAACTCCATCTTCTGCAAGAAGCCTTTCACAGTTCCCCATTCATACCAACACCTTCCCTCTGAGATCACCTCCAATTTACCCTGTTTTTACTTAGCGTAAGTCCCTGAAGGATGAGTGCTCTTGCCTTTCCTTCCATCCTCAGTGCTTAATACATTACCTGACATATAAGTATTTAATAAATGCTTTTTTATTGCATGAGTGATTGACCCCTTAGACCAAACATAGAGCCATATTCACAATACCTGATGGATAAAGAGAACTCCAGAGTGTCATCTATATTTCTCATTCTTTATGGCACAATTATATTCATGACATTCCTATACTACAATCTTTTCAACTATTCTTAAATCACTGGACACATAATTTCTTTCTAGTCTTTTGCCATTACAAAAAGTGCTGCTATGGCTATTTGGTACTTTTTTTGACCTTTCTTTCTGTCACTGACTTCCTTGCAGATATAAACCCACTTGTAATATTCCTGGATCAAAGAGTAAGAAAAGTCTAGAAAATGTTCTCTTGTGATTTCAAATTGTTTTTTTTTTTAGAACATTTGGGCTGAGTGTATCTGTTTTTCCACAGAATTGACTTTTTCTCATCTTTGCAAAATTTAATGGATGTAAGGGAATACATCAAAGTTGTGTCATGAAAAGTTAGATTTCTCTGATTATTAGTGGTTTTGAATATTTTTTTTGCATGTGGCTATTGAGCATTTGCATTTCTTCTTTTGAAAACTGTTTCTCCCTTTTGATCATTTGTCTTTAAGTTACTAAACCTTGACCTTAAAAATTTGTGCCAATTCCCTATAGATTTCAAACATTAGACTTTTACCAGAGTTGCCAGATACAAAAATATTTAGAAGTTGAAATCTTGTTGTTAATCAGTTTTCCCCACAATGCAAAGATCAAATTGAACTCTAGCCCAGGTGCATTATCAAAAAATTACAAGTTAATAGATTCTGAATTAATGAGGCTTCATTGTGTATTTCTAGCCATTAGAGAATTGTTGCTGGAGTAGAATTAGGAAGCTTATAACATTTCCTACATGCATATAATATCTTTCCCTAGAGAAAGAATTATGGTCAGACTTTAAATTGGATCAACAGATAAGACTAGAAAAATCTCTTGAGGAAAATAGAATTAATTATTTATAAATATTTACAAAATTAACTGGGAGAAGGAAGATACCAAAAAAGAAAATGCAGTGCATATAGAAAAGAATGCAAGAGAAAAAGCATTCACTTGAATTTCCTATCAGCAAGAAATGCAAAGGGCTCAAGTTTGAAAAGTGTTTTATATCCACCATCTTATTTGAGTTTGTTTTTTTTTTTAAACACTTTTGGTCATTCCTTCTGCTGGCAGGCATTCAATAGTTAATAAAGATTTACTTACCTATCGCAGGAAAAGTCTATTCAAGAAGGTTAGACATTGAGAATCCCTTGAGCTGATTCTGGAGAAGAGTTCTCAATGAAATCCACCAGCCAACTGTTAGGGAACTAACTCCTGGAACTCCTCTGGGCTATTTTGTCCTCAAGTGATCATAGTCTGAGTCTTTATTATCCTGAGCCAACCTTCTCTAAAGGAAAGTCTCAATTTTCTTTTAAGGGAAAACTAACATCATCTGCATGGAGGAGGGGGTTTGTTCTTACAACACTGGTGCCTTGGGATAAGGTCTTTTGGGTCTCGTAGAACAGTGGTCCTCAAACTTTTGTTCTCAACATCTTTGTCCTATTAACAATTATTTAAGAATCTGCCTAAGAAGGTTTTGTTTATGTGAGTAATGTTAATAGATATTTACCATATTAGAAATGAAGACTAATTTTGAATTCTAAAGGGTTTCGGGGACCCCTAGGATTCTCTGGACCATACTTTGAGAACCACTTTTTAGGGGCAGTATTAGAGGTATTCCTGATCAACCCTGACTTCTAGTATCCAAGAAATCTGCTACAAATAACACTAAAGGAAGAGGAGAGAAATGAAAACAGAAACATAACAAAAGCAAAACAATGTAACAGTTCCTTGAAGGAGTGACTGAATTTGGGAAAGTCCCAAGACACATCCCAAGTCTAAACGATAAGATTCATGTGGGTAGGATGCCAAATCTTTATAGTCCACAATGATTCTCTCAATATAAAAAGATAAAGATAAGCAGGAGAAGGAATATCAGGGCTATAGTAAAAATGATACTATTTCCTGCATAGCCATCAATCCTTACAGATAAAAGATGATTGCTCTGTACCATCATCCACTTAGTTTTCCTTGGACTACTAGCCAATATGTCCTTTTCCTAGGATTCCCATGGGAATTTGCTCCTATCGTAGGAACCCTAGGCAACTGAAAAGATTATGGTGCCATCCATAGAAATGGGGAAATTGTAAAGAAACAGGGTTTTTTTGTGGGAGAGAGATGATGAATTCATTTTTGGACATGTTGCTTTTGAGGTATAGACAAGCTATCCAGGTGGAGATGTCCAGCAGATAGCTATAAATGTATGACTGAAGCTCAAGGGAGCAATTGGGCAGGAGTTTAGGTGTTATTCTTGGATAAGTACCCAGGGAAACTATGTAAGTGGTTGAAATCACTAAGTTTAGAGAGAGGAGAAAAGGAAGCAGGAGAGAGAGCTTCAAAGGATTCATACTTAGAATATAAGTAGAGAAAGATGAAAAGGACTCAGGCAGATAGGAGATAAATCAGGAGAGAGCAATATCAAAGGAGGCAAGGGAAGAGAGAATATCAAGGAAGAACATAAGGCAGATCAAAATACAACAGAAAGTCCAAGAATCATGATGGCTGCTGAAAAGGGGTCCTTGTCCCTGGCAATTAAGAGATCACTGTGCATTATGAGGTGGAAGGTTTCGATGGAATAATGGGAATGGAAACCATATTGCAAATGGACTGAGTGAGGGGTTGTTAAGGAAACAAAAGTAATTAGTGCCAATTACTCTTTATAAAAATTTATCAGTGAAAATGAAGGCAAATATAGAGAGTTAATGGGGCCATTGGAAGCATCTTTTAGGATTAGAGGATCAATCAATCAGCAAGCATTTATTAAGTGCCTACTACTTTGGAGATGCTAAGTACAGGAAGAAAAAATGAAAGAGACCCCTCCCTCAAAGAGCTTGCATTCTATTGAGAGAACAAATATTAGTTTATTATAATAAAAGAAGTAGTACTGGCAGTAGGGTAATAGATGGTAGTATTGATAGTAGTGGCAGTAGTGGCACTAATAGTAATAGTAAAAGTAGTAGGGGGGCATAGTAATAATAGCTGTGGTAGTGGTGATGGTAGTAGTAGTAGTAGTAGTAGTAGTAGTAGTAGTAGTAGTAGTAGTAGTAGTAGTAGTAGTAGCAGTAGTAGTAGTAGTAGTAGTAGTAGTAGTAGTAGTAGTAGTAGCAGTAATAGAAGCAAAGAGAAATGGAAGATGAGAAAAAGATGGAGAGAATATTTGATGGATCTGAGGAGATCATGAACAAAATCCACAATAGAAACATAATAAAGAAAACTCAAGATTGCTAAAAAGTAAGCGCAGAAATGAGTATCAGTCTTTCCTGAGTAATGATTCCCAAGCCTGTTTCTGTCTGACCTTTCCAAATTATCATCAACCCCAATGAATTCCTCCTAAAAGTTTCAAAACCAAATGACTTGAAAGAGGATGTTGTGGAAATCTCATCAGGAGAGATTTGGGTTTGAGTTCCAACTTGGACACATTAGCTTCTTGGCTGTGGCTAAGTCTCTGAGGGTTAGTATCCCAATCTGTAATATGTGGATTCAGTATTAAATAGTGGGTCTAGCTCTGAAGGGTTGTTGGAAGAATCAAATATATACGAAGCATTTGTAAACCCTAAACAGCCACATAAAGGCTCATCAAATAGTCTCATGGCTACTTTTTTTTTTACTAAATTTTACTAAATTTACTAAATTTTACTAAAATAAGGAACTCCTGGAGATCTCTCCCACAGCAGACCAGTGCCAGCTGTGAAATTTAGAATCTTAGAGAGTTACCTGAGAAACTGAAGGACTTGTCCTTGACAGTGAGTCACTTAATCACATTGTCTCTATATTATTATTATTAAACATAATTATAGTTATTTTTTAAATTTTATTTATAAATTTTTTTGACAGTATATATGCATGAGTAATTTTTTAAAATAACATTATCCCTTGTATTCATTTTTCCAATTTTTCCCCTCCCTTCCTCCATTCCCTCCCCTAGATGACAGGCAATCCCATACATTTTACATGTGTTACAATATAACCTAGATACAATATATGTGTGCAAATACCATTTTCTTGTTGCACATTAAGTATTAGATTCCGAAAGTAAGTAACCTGGGTAGATAGACAGTAGTGCTAACAATTTACATTCACTTCCCAGTGTTCCTTCTCTGGGTGTAGTTCATAATTATAGTTATAACATCTTATAACACCTATAGCCATTGGTTCCCAAGGGGATGGGGATTGAGGAGATTTCATCTTCCTCTTCTATCTTCCTCACCTCAAGAGGGATTGTTGAATCCACTATCCAAATTGAGAAGCCTCCCATCCAAATCCCAGAGCCCCCTCTGTTCTTCTTTCTTTTGCGTCACTGGAAAACCCCACTTTGTCATGGCTTATATTTGGGGAAGCTGGAAACAGTTTCCTCTATGTTTTTATACACTTCAACAGACCCACTATATGTATTGTCCTGAAGGAAGATTCTACCCTTGTAGAAATTGCAGGCCAGAATCCCTTAATGCCTAATCTTCTCCTTGGTTGGGACAGCTCAGAAAAGAATGAAAGGAAACAAATGGCCACGTGTCTCATGTCCTGGTCTTCCAGACCCAAAAGCTACTTTTCATTTTGTTTCATAAACCAGTGCTATAAACATAATAGGAACATAATTGTTTATTGGATTGCTAAAACTGGTCTAATTCTTGGGACTAGTTTAAAATGGGAATAGGTTGGACAAAGCTTGGTCATGGTCAAATTATGCACAACCTAGAAGACCCGGAAAATGATAGGGTCATAGATTTAGAGCTGAAAAAGACCTTGGAAATCCTGTAATATCCAATCCCCTCTCCACTCACTTTTTTTTTTTTTTTTCTTTTCTTACAAATAAACAGACAAGGAGAAGTGAAGGGATTTAACCAAAGTCATAAAGATAATAAATGGCAAATCCAAGATTCAAATTAAGCCCAGCTATGCTAAATCAAGTCCCTAAGAACACCACGGGGTCAGGTTATATATTTAGGACAATTCCTGTGCCTCTTTAACCCCCCTGGGCACTCCAGTACCTTTCTAGAATAGTTCCATAGGTCTTACAGTGACCTTGGAATGGAGGAGATCTCTTTGGGATTCTTTGGATTGAGTCCAAGAAACAGAGGTTCCCAAAGTTACTTCTGATTTGACAGCAAAGCTCATTTTCCCTCAGGCTAGCTCACATCCCCTAGAGTGCACCTTTAGCAGTCAAGCAGAAGCCAACTAGCACTTTTAGGAGGAGTCAGGTCTAGGACTGGAAGAAGGGGAAATGTGAACAAAAGGCTTCCCAACCAAATCACTCTTCTCTCGGGCCCCTGAGGAGAAAGAGCTCAGCAATGAATCCTCACTCTGTTAGCTAGGGGAGCTGGGTCTTTTACAATCATGATCCCTGACTCTAATAAGTAGCTGGAATGCTGAGAGGAAACAGACCTGAGGAAGTAGAAGCTCTTACTCTGCACTTCCCACCTCCTAGTCTTATTTCAGCACCTATTTCTGATCAGATCATTGAAAAAAGAAACCATCATATACGTTTGATGTTTCTTATAAACATCTGTGGTAATTGAGCTTGCTGAAGTCCCCAGGTTCTGGGCTGGAGGGCATGAAACAAACAGGAGAAAGTGAGCATGGTCAGCTCCCGCAGGGCTGGGATCCCACCCTGGAGCCCAAAGCGGGAGAGTTTCAGTTCTCTAACTGGGGGCACAGTCTCAGGACTAGAGACTGCATGGCGACTAAGGAAAGCGGGAGTCCTGAATCTAACCTAGAGATAAAAGGTTGCATACATTTACATACTAAAGGCAGGAGGAAGATAATGATCTTGCCCTTTGGGGTTAGCTTTTGTGTTTATTTAGATTCATTTGCCTGGGAATCCAAAGCATTTTTAATTGTACTTTTTATTCTAAACTTAACAGAAGTCAAATGAGATTATCATTTCCATATGCAAAGCAGAACAGAAAAGCAGTCCATCACTCCAGCATTTATGGAGTGTCATTATTATCTAAGGGCTGGGAATACTAACACAAAGTGAAAGAAAGACTCCTGGACCAAAAGCTGGATAACATACAGAGCCTTGGATCTCCACCATAAAAATAGCTTCTCTCTGAGAATACAGTGAATTCAAAATGTTATTTTAAAAGTTGGCCTGCTTGTCTCTTTCCTCTTAATCTTCATTTCCGTGTATTTTTAAATACTTCCAAACACTCTTTTTTCACTTTTCTCTTTTCTTTTTTCTCCTCAAAAACATTAACTTCCCTCTCCACATATCCCCCAAACATCCCACCCAAAATATTCTGAAAAAGAGTATCCATATGTCAAATTACAAAGGAAAACACATCTGCATATTGGCCATGTCTAGAAATGTTTATATTTGTCATCTTGTATTCTTTATTTCATTGTCAATGGAAATTGTTACATTTCATCATCATTTCAACTGAAATTGTGGTTAGTCTTTGCATTGATCAGAATTATTAACTTTTCCTTAGCTATTTTATTTTACAATATAGTTGTTATTGTAACTCTTGGTTCACTTTGTATCAAATCATATAAATCTTCTCAAATTTCTCTGAAACCGTGTCTTTTGTCATTTCTTGGAGTCCAACAGCCTTTTATTACAGTCTCTCAAAGGTAGTTTTTTAATTCAGGAGGACCCGAGTTCAAATTTGACCTCAGACACTTAACACTTCCTACCTGTGTGACCCTGGGCAAGTCACTTAACCCCAGCCTCGGGGGGGGGGGGGGGGGAAAGGTAGTTTTTTTTTTTTTTTTTTTTTTAATGTTAGACATGTTTGTCATAAACATTTTAAAATTAATTTAAACTTTTCTAAATGTACACACTTCTAATGTAGAGAATCTAAATTTAGAGAAAACTCCATGGTAATGTTTAATATACACATACAGAAAGGCAATAATGGTTAGACTACTTTACAGATATACTAATAGTATATTAATGTGCACAACTTCCCTCAGTCCCTTCAATAATTGTCCTTGTCTTTTTTTGTCATAAGTGTCAGTTACTCAACAAGCCTTTATTAACTACTTACTAAGAGGCAGAATCTGAGTTGTATTTATTTTTAAATTTTCATTTCTCTAGTTATTATTGTTTTGGAGCATTTTCATATGGAAGTCGATAACTTGGTTTTCTTCCTTTAGGAACTACTTATTCATATTCTTAGATCATTTAACTATTGGGGGATAGCTATCATTCTCTTATATATGATTCAGCTCTTCCTCTTAGATATCAGACCTTTATCAGATAAAGCTGTTGCAAATATTTTTCCAATAAACAATTTCCCTTCTGATTTAAGCCTTACTTTTTTTGTGTGCAAAGTCTTTCCAAATTTATATAATCAAAATTGTCTGTTTTATCTCCTGTGGAAAAGTATCATCTTCCATGCTTCTTTAACTTTTTTATGATGTGATTTTATATCTAGCCTAATAGCTAAGTTCTCTAATGAGAGAGTGTTGTGTTGTATGGTGTAAGATGTTAATATACATCAAACCTAATTTTTGCCAGATTATTTTCCAGTTTTTACAGCTATTTAAGAAAAAAAAAAATGGTGAGCCCTTGTCACTATAATGAGAGTCTTTAGGTTTATCAAACATTGGGCTACTTAATTCATTTGCTTTTGGATGTTCTACATTTGTCCTTTTACAATTATAAGACTTCACTACTTTTTAACCAGCATCAAATAGTTTTGATGAATACTGCTTTGAATCCATAATTTGAAATTTGGTTTTCTAGGTCCCCTTCCTTTCCAAGTTTTTTCATTATTCTCCTGGAGATTTTTGACCTTTTGTTCCTCCAGATTAATTCTGGTTTTTTGTTTGTTTGTTTGTTTGTTTGTTTTTTAAATCTCTATAATGTTATCATTTGGTAATATGATTGGTATGATTTTGAATAAGTAAATTAAGATAGTAACTTATTTTTATTATATGATGGCCCAACCTTAGGAAATTGGGATGACTACCCCAATCTATTTTATTTTTGTAAAGTATTGCATACTTTTAATCAATTCTTATAGTTCTTAGTATATAGATTCCCAATATTTTATACATTCTGTAGCTATATTAAATGGAATTTCTCTTTCTATTTCTTAATGCTCAATTTTGCTGGAAATATACAAAAAGGTTATGATGTATGGATTTATTTTATTTTTCACTATTTTGATGAATTATTTCAACAAATTTTTTAACATCTCTCAGTATGTGGCTCATATCATCTGCAAAGTTTTGGTCTTATCCATTCCTTACCTATACTTTCTTCATTTTCTTTTTCTTTCCAGCACTATATCAAATAATAGTGGTGTTTATAAACATCTTTGTTTTAACTCTAATATTACTGATAAGACCTCTATCTCTATTACATAAAATACTGAATCTTGGTTTTAGATACATAGTATTTACCATTTTCTGAAAAGATTCATTCAATCCTATTACCCAATTTTTTAAAAGCAAAAATAATTGTGATAGTCAAAAATAACTGTGATAGATTCAGGGATCAATCTATCTGGCCCTAGATTCTTTTCTTTGTGAGTTTATCTCAAAGCATTTTAGGACCCCTAAAAATTTCACTGAGTCAGATTCTCCCAGTTCTGTGGTGTTCCTTTGTCAAGGTTCCCCTTAAGTGGATTTGGGAACATGAGCTCCTGTTGTAAACATGAAATAGGGAGTTACACAAACTTGCTGCATTTTCATTGAAGACTACTCAAGGAGATCCTGTTTCTATAGTAGCAGTGAATGGAAATGGGGGGGGGGGGAGGAAGAAAAGAAAAGAAATAGATTTGAATCTTAAAGCACTAGTTAGCTTAGGCAACTTTGTTCCAAAAATTAAAAGGACAATGGGAGAGCCCTCTCTTCTTGTGTAGAAGAACTACCTTAGCTCTTAATCCAGAATCTGGAAACTAAAAAAACCCCTACAACTTTGTGTATAATGGAACCATGCCTTTGCTTGAAATAAGTGTGTCTTGTGAATGATCAGAAAAGTGAACACCGTGGTGGGGGCTCAGGAATTATGATTTTCAAAGGTTACAAACCTATGGAATATTTTAAATAGATAGTAGCCTTGTTTGGGGAACACATCGTGCAAGGTCAGAAATTCTCCCAAATGCTACTTCATTATCAACAAAAGGTTTGGGTCACACTCTCTGGATTTAGAAATGGGAAGAGCATGTCCTCTGACTTTTCCTTTGAGTCTGTTCCCAGCTCTAGTAACAGTTTTAGAAGTAAAACTGTCAAATATACTTTTCATAGCAAAGCACAGAAAGACATACTGGGGTTAGTATAAACACAGAGCTAGGTCATTGTTCTTCCTTAGATGTCTCTATGCTTTTTCCATTTTCTGATTTGAAAGGCATTATTCCCTTGAGTACAGTATTGATGAAGCCCAGATGCCCCATTAAGGGCTAGAACAATGAGAACCAGTGGGGAGAAATTGAGGAAAATTTGGAAATAGGAGATATTCAGGGTTAAACAAATATATAACCATATTTAGTAAATGGAAGTGTTCCTTTGGAGGTAGCTCTTATTGCTAATCTTTGGCTCTCTAAAGGAGTATATGGTTGCACTAAATGCTATATACTTAGCATGCTCCTAGAGATGGAATATTTATTTCACTTTAGTTTATTTTTCCTGTAAATCATTTATCTTATTTAAGGATCAAATATTTTGAAACCTGCTCACAGTTCTCTCCAACTTCCCAGAGAATCCTTACTCATCATGGAATCCATAGAGAAGTTTGCTCTGTTCTGAAGTCTCTGCCTTTTTTCCTCCTTTCTTTCCTTCCTTCCTTCCTCCCTTCTTTCCTTCCTTCCTCCTTCCTTCCTTCCTTCCTTTTTTCCTTCCTTCCTTCTTTCCTTTCCTCCTTCCTTCACCCCTTCCTTTCCTTTTTACCTCCCTCCCTCCCTTCTTTCCTTCCTTCCTCCTTCCCTTTCTCCCTTCCTCCTTCCCTTTCTCCCTTCCTTCTTTTCTCTTTTTCCTCCCTTCCTCCCCTCCTCCTTCCCTTCCTTCCTTCTTTCCTTTCTTCCCCCTTCTTTCTTCCCTTCCTCCTTTCCTTCCTTCCTCCCCTCCTGTAATGTTCTGTTCTTTAAAGTGTAATCGTTCTCTGGGAACAGGTTTCTTGGGGAGCTTCTGGAGGCAGTTCAATAATCCCAAAATGCAGCCAGGAGTTAAAGTCCAACTCCTTTATGCCTCTTTCAAAATCTTGTCTCCCTCACTTGGGGCTCAGCTAGTTTTGTGGAGGCCTTCTCTCTTTGGTCCCGAGAGCTCTTACCACTAGTCCTTTGTCTCTTCCAGCTTCAGCCTCTTGTCCTCCCAATGTCTCCATCCAGCACAAAGGTGGAAGTGGGAATGAATCTTGAGTCCTCCCAGAGAGTGGGCTTGCAGGTGGGCTTGTGAATCTCCTAGAAGTCCCTGAGCAGGCTTTTCCTTTCCTCCTTATATATGCTCTCTAAAGGTGTGAAGTCTAATGTGTGAACCAATGAGTGAACTCCTTTAAAGATGTGAACTAAGTACATTACCTTGTCTCAAGTTCTGGCCCATAACATCTCCTTGTAGGATCACATCAATCATACTGAACCATGCTCAATTAGCACCTTGTAAGAACCTTAACACCCTCCTCCCTTCCTCCTCTCTTTCTTCCTTCCTTCTTTCCTTTTTTTCTCCCTCCCTTCTTCCTTCTTTCCCTCCCTCCCCTATTTCTTCCTTCCTTTCTGACTTTCTCATCCAGAGGAAGATCCCATGTAAGAAGAGATGGCAGTTAAAGAGGAAAAAGAGATTGCTCCAGGAACTATTTGATCAATGGCTAGATCCCATCAGCAAGGAATGCTGTGTGATTGGACTAGCACTGGCATTGCATCCAGCATCAGCTGCTCTAAATATCTCTCACCTATCAACCTATGAAGGTGCCATAATTAAATGAATGTCTTTAGTTTTCTCAACCAGCAATCTTTTTCTAAAATGCAAATTTCCTTGGAGAACGGATTCAATTAATTTACACTAAGGCGTTCCTGAATTATGAGATTCAAATCAATTCCACAAACTCTAAATAAGCACCTACTGCTTACTTTCCCACCGACCCGCTCCAGGTTGAGACCCTTGTTTCCTAGGAATGGAGAGCCGGGGACCCAAAAGAGCGGGACGTGTTGCAGAAGGGGGAGGAGAAGGATGCTGAGGGCGCCAGAATCTGGCCCCCTCCCCTCTCCTTTCCTTTTGCTCTCAGTCCTAGAATCTTCTGCATGAGATGCAACTTGGCTTCAGAAATCAGACTTTTTTTGTTATGTTGCAGATGTTCCACTTCTACTGCCTGGAAGAAGCCTTCCCAGGTTCTTGGGCTCTTCTGCTGTCTGGTTTCTTGACCTTGGGAGTTATTCCGCCTTTGATTCCTCCATATCCCAATTTCTATTGCTTGTGAATCTTTTGTCTTGGAGTTTTTCCTTGATCTGGATTTTTTGCTTGTTGATTCCTGCTTTTATTAAAATTTAGCCAGGTGTGGATGTGCATGTCTGTAATCCCTGCTACTGGGGAAACTGAGGCTGGTGGAGTGCTTGAGTTCAGGAATTCTGAGCTGAAGTAGGACTAAAACCCGTCAAAAGCCTCTCTCCAAGTCCAGTGGCAATACGGGGAGACCTGGGGGAGGGGAGAGGCAGCTGGTCCAGGCTGGAATCAGAGAGAGAGCTCTCATGTCTGTCCCCAATGAGAACGAGAGGGAACCAGAGGCTGAAAAAATGTATCTTATTTTTATCAATTTCTTTGGTCCTTCTGTCTCACAGATTATATAGTGCATAAGCCAATTTCACCACAAGCTGATGAATTAATGAGCACGAAATGGCCAGAGGCAAGGAAACACATCAGAGGTGAAAGCGGGGTCAGACCTGAAACTGGCAAAGTCCAAAGGGGAAGGTCTTTGAGGGCCCTGCAGGATTTTATATTTGAACTTGGGGGCAAAAGGGAGCCACTGCACTTGACTGAGTGTAGGAGGAGTAATTTACTAGAGGATATGGACAAGGGTCGTACCAGAGTGAGAGAACGGGAAGGTTACGTTGGGAAGAGAATCCACATGGAGGAAATTTCAGTTCTGTTGAAGTTTCAAGTAGAGCTGGCAGCCTGATACTGGAATATTTCAAGGATGTTGGAGGGGAGCTTCTCTTCAATTTTAAACATTCAGCTCAGATCCACAAAGCCTGATTGAGTTGCTAACATGCTCAAGGCAAGGTCTCCTCCGGGCTGTGTGCAGGGAAATCCAGGTTTTGCTGTGGCACAATCTCAGCATGGCGTGTAGATGCTCCAAACCTTCATCAGTCTGCTGAAGCTTCTGGGAACAATGTGCCCTTTTCCTCAATCAGCTGCAGTGGCTCCCTATTACCTCTGGATCAACTTAAAATCCTCTGGAAATCAGTCATTCATGACCTGGTCCCTCGCTAAGCTTTCCCCATCACCCTATACTTTACATTGCATACCACTTCCACCCCCCTCAGATTTTTTTGATCTAGTAACACTGGCCTCCTGTCTGTTACTCAAACAAGAAATTTTCATCTCCAGACTCCCAGCATTTTCACTGGCAGTGCCCCATGCCTGGAGCACTTTCCCTCCTTCTCCTTATATTATTCCCTCTGGCTTTCTTCAAGTCTGGACCTTGTACAGGGAGCTTTTCCCTATCTCCCTTTAATGCTAGAATCTTCCCTCCATTGATTTTTTCCTATTTATCCTGCTTGTAATTTTTTGAAGTTATTAGTTTGCTCTTTGTCTTCTTCAAAAGACTGAATTCTTTAAGAGCAGGGTCTGTCCCATGCCTTAGCAGAGTGCCCAGATGCTTAATGAGTGTTTATCGACTGATTTAAATGCATAAAGTAAAATACACAGGATTACAAAGTAAACCAATTACACTGAAACATAATTATAACTTTTTTAAGCACAAGCTCACTGACCCCAACGAACCCCCTCTTGGCCTCAGATCATGCTCCAAGATTGCTCTCTTGAACCACAAATACAGACGAAAGATGAATGTCTTTTGGCCTGTGAGGAGTGGGTGGGAAAGAATTATAACATCCCGGAAAAGCCTTCTGGGCTCTGACCACATTGACAGTATTATGTCCCATTCCAGATGTTTTCAAATGTATATTAGAAGCATATTGAATATTGGATATTGACATTTTAGGATATGTTCTATAATGATATCAAACACCGGATATTGACATTTGAGGTCATCTTTTACTAGGATATTGAATATTGGACTTTAGGACATGTTTTAGTAGGATACTGAATATTGGATATTGACATTTAGTACACATTTTAGTAGGACATTAATATTGGATGTTGTCATTTTAGGACATGTTTTAGTAGGATACTGAATATTGGATATTGACATTTAGTACACATTTTAGTAGGACATTAATAGTGGATGTTGTCATTTTAGGACATGTTTTAGTAGGATATTGAATATTGGATATTTACATTTAGTACACGTTTTAGTAGGACATTGAATATTGGATGTTGTCATTTTAGGACATGTTTTAGTAGGATATTGAATATTGGATGTTGACATTTTAGAACATGTTTTAGTAAGATATTGAATATTGGATGTTGACATTTTAGAACATGTTTTAGTAAGATATTGAATATTGGATATTGACATTTTAGGGCAAAAAGTTGGGATATGTCCAGAGGAGGACAAGTGAGTAGGAAGGGGACTTGAAATTTATGCCATGTGAAGATGATCCTTCTTAAAGGGAAAGGACAGCGGTTTAGTTGAAGGGCTATTCTATAGGAAGGGGTACACTTGTTCTGCTTGGCCACAAAAGGCAGAAGTAAGGCCAAGGGGAACAAGTCATAAATGGGCAAATTTTAGCTGAACATGCAGAAAAACTTACTGGCAATTAGAGCTATCCAAAAGGGGAATGAGTTGACAAGTTAAGAATGGGAGGAGTGATGTTTGAGCAGAGACATGATTTGGATTGGGATGAGACCCATTGATCTTGAGCTTCCTGCATTTCTAAGACCTTGGTTATGAAGAGAGCAGACTAAATAATATTCACTAGTATTTATATGGACTTTAGATACCCTGGGAGGAAGTTGCTATTATTACCTCTGATTTATAGTTGTGTAACTAAGATTGAGAGAGGTTAACGACATTAACTAGGGATACCTAGATGCTACATGGTACTGAGGTTCGAGTCAGAAAGGTCTGAATTCAAATCCTACCTCTAGTACCTGTGTGACCCTGGGTAATTTTACTACATGTGGCTATTAAGTCAACAAACATTTATTTTTTGGTTTTGGTCTTTTTTTTTTTTTCCCTTGGGGTGTGTGTGGGGGTAGTTCAGGGCAATTAGGGTTAAGTGACTTGCCCAAGGTCACACAGTAAGTATCTGAGATTGGATTTGAACTCAGGCCTTTCTGACTGCAAGTGTTCTACCCACTAGGCAACCGAGGTGCCTAGATGAAATCAGAGGACCCCACAAGCTTTTACAATCTAGAACTTTTTGTCAAGTTGTCATCATAGAAAAAAATCATTTTATTCCTCAAAGAGATTGAATGTTAGAAATGTGACTATCTGGATGGCACAGTGGATAGAGCCCCCGCCTTGAAGTCAGGAGGGCCTGAGTTCAAATGCAGCCCCAGACCATGGCCAAGTCACTTAACTCCAATTGCCTCGGCAAAAAAATAAAGAAAAGAAATGTGAATATCCTTTTTTTAGCTGGGAGTAATTAGGTAGAATACAGGGCCTGGATTCAGGAAAGCCTCACTTCAAATCCGGCCTAGACAGTTACTACATATGTGATACTGAGCCTCCTATTTGCCTTAGTTTCCCTAGCTGTTAAATGAGCTGGAGAAGGAAATGGCAAGTTACTCCAGTATCTTTGCCAAGAAAATCCCCAATGGGGTCATGGAAAGTCACATATGACTGAACAATAAGAAGCTAAATGTAAGGTAATTTGGGAAAGGATAAACTAGCAATTTGAGGGGATCAGGAAAGGCTTCCAATAGGATGAGTTATATTCTGAAGGAAAAGAGGGAGTTTATGAGGAGGGGGGCCCATTGCAAGTATGGGGGATAGCCAGGGTAAAGAAATGGAACTGGGAGAGGCTGTGTTGTGAGGAAGGAACAGAGAATGAATAGGAGAGTTTGAAAAAGAGAATAATGTATAAAACAGAAGGGCACTGGGGAGGAGATCCTAGCATGGGATCCAGGGCAAGGAGAGCTTTAAAAGATAAACAGAGGAATTTATATTTAATCCTAGAGGCAATTGGAAGCCACTAGAGTTTATTGAGTAGAGGAATCACACAGTCAGATCTTTGCTTAAACAAAATTGTTTTCGCCCTAGGATGAAGAGAGATTTGAGAACTTGATGAGAGAATATAGGGAGGGGGTTAATAAGGTTTTGAACTAAGGTGGTGTGAATGGAAAGAAAGCATCGAGTGCCAGAGAGGGTCTGAAGATAGAAATAACAAGATTTGTCAAACGATTGTGTATGAGGGGTGAAGGAGAATGACAAACTTGGGAGAACTGAAATATCCCAGTGCTTTCAACAGAAGTTTGACGAGGAAAAGTGTTTTAAGGGTGAGACAATAAATTGAGGGTTATACATGTGGAATCTCCAGGATATCCCATTTGAAATGCCCGATAGGCAAATCGGTGATAAGGGATTGAAGCTCAGGGGAGACATTGGAGCTAGATTTATAGATCTGGAAGTCATCAGCATAGAGATTTTAATTAAATGTGGGAGAGATGATGAGACCACTAAGAGAGAATGTAAAGAGAAAAAAGTAGGGGACCTAGGACAGAACCTCAGGGAATATTCACAGATGAGGGAGATGATTGGACGATGAACCAGAAAAGATGCCTGAAAAGGAACAATTATATAGGTAGGAGGAAAACCCAGATGGGAGAAATATCAGGAAAACTCAGAGGGCAGATGGTGTCCTTGAGGAGAGGATGATCAATAGTGGCAAATGAAACAGGTCAAAAAGAATGAAGACTTTTAAAAGACCATCAGATTTGTTCATTAAGAGATCACTGGTAAATTTGGTGAGAGTGATTTCACTTTATGAAGTGGGAAGTCATATTGCAGAGGGTAGAGGAATGAGTGATGGGTTAAATAAATTTTCTGTTGCCTCATTGTGGTGCAGAGAAAACCTTGCATTCTTCAATGTCATGCTCAGAAAACATAAACTCCAGAAGGTTCCATCAACAACATGCCCCATGATAAGCTGTATTTCTGTTGTTCAAGGACCAACTTTGCTAAATGCAGAAATTTAACAACAGGTTGGCTTCAGAGGGATGAATTTTTCAGCCTGTCTACCAGATCGCAGGGAGATTGCAATCTGGGTTGGAGCAGGGAGTGTCTACCTTGCAAAACTGAAGTCTGATCTGTCAAATTAATTGAGGCCACATTTTCCCCTAATGGGGTCACCACTCTCCAATTTCAACTGGATTCTCATTTCTGTTGACTTCAGTGGTTCACCCTTTCCTTCATGGATCATCGGAAAACAGTTTTAATTCATTTTTATTTCAACGAATACATACTTCAGCTAAAGCTAAACACTGGCTAATGACAAGATTAACTTGCCTAGGCAACTAAAAACCAAAAACTTACACTAAGGAGAGGGAAAGTGCTGAGTAACTGGTCTTGCCTGTTTCCTGTATCTTTCAGAATCTAGAAAGAAAAAAACTTATGGGAAATTTAATGAAACCTATAATTTTTTTCCTGAATAATATTTTTTCTTAGAGAACAAAAATACTTTTATCAGCCCATTTCACCCATTTATTTGTTTGTTTGCTTATGTAAATATTCTCCCCATAACTTAAACTTCATGCAAAAGAAATGTCTGATATTTTAATGCGATTTTTTTCCAAGCTTCCTCATTTCAATACATATATGTGTTTCATTCAGCTCTAATAATAGTAGAACCAGTTAGTGTTTACATAGCACTGTAAGGTATGCAAAGAATTTTACATATACTATCTCATTCCATTCTCTCAGCATCCCTGTGAGGTGGATGTTCTTATTAGCCTTCTTTTACTCATGAAGTGAGATTCAGAAAGCTTTCCCAGAGAACCACACAGCTAGTGAGAGCCTGAGACAGAATCTGAACTCAGCTCTTTTGACTCTAAGTCCCCTGGAACTCGACTGTGTCCTGCAGTTGCTATTCTTTCTGATACAAGGCACACTTAACTGCATTTTAGTTCATGCCAGAAACTATTGTTTAAGAGGGTTTATACCTCTTCTAGAACAAGTCAGTTTGAACGGGATACTTAGCAAGGTTTTAAACAGAAAACTTAATGGGTTTCAAACCAGGGACAGAAAGTGGTTTCGTTCTGCTTAGGCAAGTTAATCTTGTCATTAGCCAATGTTTAGCTTTAACTGAAGTATGTATTGAAGTCATGGGCATGGGTGCAGTGGAACGGGCACTGGATTTAGAACCAGATCCCCTGAGTTCAAGTTCCCCCTATATACAGCATCCTATTTGAGCTACCTAGCATCCTGGCCTGGCATCTGGTCCTTCTCCCTTCTGGGTACCAGGAAAGCTGGGTCTCCAGGATCTCTCCTATGGTCTGGGTCTTCTCCTTTTCCAGCTTCTGTCCTTGTTCTGACCCTGCGGGCCCTGAAGAACTTGCCCAGGCTCCCAGCTCATTGACTAAGCTGATATGACAGATATACCCTAGAGCCAATGAATAAGGGACAGCTGTCACTGCTCTCAGATGTTGGCACCAGCCCCATCTCAGTTCTCAGGCTCCGCTCATGAGGACTTGTGGCTTCCCCTCCCCCTACACATATAAAACACTGGATGAATCTTAAAGGGCTAGACAAATGTCACCTAGATGCTACAGGGTATGGTGGACAATGTACTGAGATTGGAATCAGAAAGGTATGGATTCAAATCTTACCTCCAGTACTAGCTAGCTGTGAGACCTTGGGCAAGTTATAGTAAAAGAGGCTATTAATTCAACAAGCATTTTTTGTTTGTTTGTTTTGGCTTTTTTTAGGGGGGAATCAAGTGACTTACCCAGAGTCACACAGATAATAAGTGTCAAGTTATCATGCTTTAAATGTTAAATTGAGGGGCAGTTAGGTGGCGAAGTGGATAGAGCACCAGCCCTGAAATCAGGAGAACCTGAGTTCAAATCCAGCCTCAGATACTTAATACTTCCTAGCTGTGTGACTCTGGGCAAGTCACTTAACCCCAATTGCCTGGGGGGGCGGGAATGTTAACTTGATTTTACTTTAAATGACACTTAGGTTACAAACCTGGAGACTGGTAGGATGTTGATGTGTTTGGCAATAATAGAAAAATGAGGAAGAAAAAAGGGCTTGGGGGAGGGGGGATATAATGAGCTGAGTTTTGGATATGTGGAGTTTAAGATGTCCATGAGATATCCAGTTTGAAATGTTGATTAGGCTGTTAGAGATAAGAGCCTGGAGATCAGGAAAGAGGTCAGGGCTGTATAAATAGATCTGAGAGTATTCTGCATAGGGATGATGTTGAATCCGTGAAAGCTGATGAAATCACTAAGCAAAATAATATGGAAGGAGAAGAGAAAAGGATCTGGGTCAGAACCTTTGGGAACACTCATGGTAAAGGGCAGGATTTGGAGGATGATACAGCAAAGAAAAGGAAGAAGGAGCAGTCAGATCAATAAGATGAGAACCAGGAGACAGATTTGTCCCAAAAATCTAGAGAGAAGAGAGTATCAAGGAGAAAGAGTCATCAATAGAGTCAAAATCTGTTTAACACAGTGTCTGACACATATTAGGGGCTTCAAAAAGTGTGTTTGTTGATTGATTGAGGATGTGTAGAGAGCTTAAGAAGGATGAAGAATGAACAAGACCATCACAAGTAAAAGATGAAAAGTTCTAGGGGTTTTAATGGATCAACATCAGTGCATCAATAGTACAATGTAAAAGCCCAAAGCTAACACAACTTTCAGCAGCATTGAGAGGCATAGGTTCTGAAAACAGAAGAATAGTCCAGCTTTATTTTGACTTGGACAATCTCTGGAGTCTTGTCTTCCATTTGGGGTACTCCATTTTGGGAAGGTCATTGGTAATTTGGAGGATATCTAAAGGAAGGGACTCAAGTTTATACTTCATGAGAATATGTCGAAAACCCTAGACATGTTTAGCCTGGAGAAGAACAGACTGGAGGTAGGAGGATGGGGGTGGGGGATCCATTGTAATGCCCTGTCCTCTCTCAATTGTAATCCTTCTCTGAGAGGAGGTTTCTTTTCTGTTAATCTTTTTCTCTGTGAGCAGGTTTCTTGGGAGGCTTCTGGAGCATCCAGCCTGAGTGAAGGTAGAATCTCGAATCCTCCTTCCTGAATCATGGCTCTGAATCTCCTCGAGCTTTCCTGAAGTTCTCCTGGGAAGTCTTGTCTTTATCCCAATCTAGACTGTTTCCTTCCAGACTGCCATCCAACTCAATGTCCTGGTAGGCAGCCTTGGTGGCTCCTTATATCCTCCCAGAGAATGGACTTATGGGTATTCCAAAGGTGTAAACTCCTTTAAAGGTGTGAACTCTGAGCTAGAGAACTGTTAAGTACCGACTTAGCACTTAGTAAGAGCACTTAGTAAGAACCTAACATCTCCCCCTTTCTTTTGTTTTAGAACATAAGGTGGTCATGACCTTGAAACATAAATCCATCAATATGAGAGGTATTACACATAATTACATAAATTACATAAACACATAATAACATAACACATGCTAGAAGTGATGTAACAAATAACATGATCAAATAATCATAAATTGAGAATTTATAAATGTCCATAAGTCCATTGTCCATTAGTCTCATCTTGTGTTAGGAAATCCAATGATTCCTGCTGGTTTTAAAGTTCTTTAACAGTCTTATCTTGTGTTAGGGAATCTTTAACAGTCTCCTTATCAGCCATGCTCTTTCAGTGTCAGATATTTCTTAGATCTTCTCCTTTGTTTTGAGGTTTTTCTCTTTTTCTGTCTTTCTCCAGGTGCTTATTGCCACCCATCTGTTTCCTTCTGTCTGTTAAAATACAAGCAAAACCTCTCTCCCATGCAGTTAACCTATCTAATTTCCTCCTATTTACCACTTTCTAAATCTCTTCTTATCATCTGGCAATTACATTGAAGCTGTTTGCACTGGACACAGCTCTATTGGCTTAAAAGGCCTGTATTCTCCCCAAGTGTAATCCATTTCTGCAATCTGATTCCCTTTTGGCTGATTGATCAGGTAATCCCTTTCTGCCATGTGATTGTTTTTCTGCTGGTTGATCAAATCAGAGTCTTGACCTTCTAAAGGCTCTTTGGGTGTAACTTCAGCTGCCATCATGCCCCATCTATCTTTTGATTGAGTTCTTGGAGTTCCTTCTTTCCTTTTTTTCCTCTCTCCTCCTGATACACACTTTTTTTGTTGTTGTTGTTGTTGTTGTTGTTGTTGTTTTGGTATTTTGTATTTTTTTTTGTATTTTGTATTTTATATATATATATATATATATATATATATATATATATATATATATATATATATATATATTTTAGTAAGGGGAATACCATGACATTGCTCTAGCCCGGCCCCTGTAGACTCGGCCAGGGAGTCTGCTGTTGAAGCCATTATAGAATTGAGAGCGTGAACTACTGTAGTTAGTAGCCTTGGCATGACATCGAGCACGTGGAAAACCCCAATTTGTGGTGCTGATCCCTGGCAGATTGGTCCGTTTTGGTATCACTTTGATCTGTCTTCCTCTGAAAAGAGAATCATCCAAGGCCAGCGATGTCCTCACGGAATCTTTATCTGAAAATTCTATGTATGCAACCCCCTTAGGATGGCCACTAAATTTGTCACAAAGGATGGTAACTCTATTAACTGAACCACAACCATGGAAGTGTGCTTCCAGTTCTTCTGCTGTTGTACCATAATCCACATTGCCCACATAGATGGATCGAGCATCAGCCTCCATCTTCTCCTCCATGGACATGATCACTGGGCCAGCATTGCCTGAGGGTAGGCTTAGGTGCATCTGTTTTGCCACCTCATTCTGAAGCTCCTTCAATTTCTCAGTCTCTTCCTCCATCTCCCTTACTTGGGCTTTGATGGCCTCCAGCTCCGGGTCCTTGAGAGCGCTGTCCCCTGGATTGGCCTCGAAGGGCTCTTCCTCCTTCTCCTGACTGCCGGGGCGCCTGAGCTGGGCCCAGAGCCAGAGGCTCCCAAGGGGGCATGAGGCCAAGGCTGCTTCTTCTTGGGCTTGGGTTCTGGCTTGGGCTCTAGTAGCAATTCCTCTGGCCCCATGTTGGGCCCCAAAATGTGAAGTCCAAGCTAGCTCCCTGAAGGGCTCAAAATCAGCCAGTCAGGATAAACAAAAGTCTTTGCCCCATGTTGGGTGCCAAAATGTAATGTTCTTTTCTCTAAATTATAATCATTCTCTGGGGAGGCAGGTTTCTTGGGGAGCTTCTGGATGCAACCTTAGTTTTAGTTCTAGTACCAGTAATCCCCAAAATGCAGCCAGGAGTTAAAAATCTTTTACTGTCTCTTTCCTTCGTTCCTCAGTGAGCTCTTGTTAGAATGTCTCCAGCCAGCTTCAGTCTCTAGCTCCCTCTGAATCCAAAGCCTCTAGCCAGCACAAAGGTAGCCTTGGGAATGAAATCTCCACTCCATCCAGACTCTCTTCTTCCAGACTGCCGTCCAAACTCAATGTCCCGGGAGGCAGCCTTGGTGGCTTCTTATATCCTCCCAGAGAATGGGCTTATGGGTATTCCAAAGGTGTAAACTCCTTTAAAGGTGCAAAATCCTTTTCATAAGTCTAAAAGTGTAAATTCCTTTAAAGGTGTGAACTAAAGGTGTGAACTCTGAGCTAGAGAATTGTTAAGTACCGACTTATCACCTAGTAAGAACCTAACAATCCATGATAGCTTTTCAAATATTGAAGGGCTGTCATGTTAAAGGATTCTATTGGTTGGGAGAGGGGCCAGAAGACAGACTTTGACCCCATGTAAAGAAAGACTTCTTACCAATGAGACCTACACAAAAGTGGAAAGGCTTGAGTCTCCAAGCAAAGCCTGGATGGTTATGTTTGGAAGATGCCTTCAAATGGAATCTTGTCTAGATAGCTGCATAGATGAGATGCTATATAAATGCCCTTCCACCTCATAGATTTTCTAGTTTTATAATTCTTCTAATTTCTATTTGCAACACAAATTTCTCAAGGTGAGAAAAATCCCCCCCCCTTTTTTTTAACTAGATATATATAAAGATGCATAAGGTAGGTCCCTTTCCCTCTTGTGTGAGGGTTCTTGGGGTACTTGTGAAAGGGCTGAACTGCCTCAGTTCAGAAAGGGCTTTGCCCTGTGGAGGTGGAAGTAGGTTAGATGGAGGTAAAATGAGACAGAGGTGGCACACTATATGCGGACCCAGAGTGAGGCTGCTTCGTTCTGAGACACCTTGGAGAGGTAGTTTGCTGAAACAGATGGGACAGCCCAACTGGTAGTAGAGTGATAGAATAACAAAATAAGGAGAAACATCAGAATTAGGCAGGGACCGTGGCACAGAGAAGATGGGGACAGTGGTAGAAGCCACAGTAAGGACATAAAAGTTTAAACCCAGACGTTGTGGCCTGGCAGAAAGCATAATGAGGGTAAAAAAAAAAAAAAAAACTCTGAGTTAAAATCCTAGTATTGCTATTTATTATATTTGAGACCTAAAGCGAATCATTTGACTTCTCATGAGTATCTATATGATTATCGGTTACATCAAGACCTGGACCAGGTGATCTCTGAACAATCCACCTAGCTTTAGTTAGTATCTATAAACACCATGATTCTAGGCTTTTGCCATTTGCTATTACAGGAGTCATATGGGCTGTGCCGGTTCCAAATGAGGAAGACTGACTGCAGAACTCCAAAAACTCCAGGTTTTACACTGTAAATACCATAGTTCTTCCCCAGCTCCATTCTTGACCCCCTAAATTTCCAACTCTATATCACCTGCCTCTTCACCCTGTAAATTCTCCATCCCTGAACCACCATCTCCCTTTCCACTGTTGCGTTCCTTTCCAGAACCTTTTTTCAAGTATCTGAGGGCTTTGCTCGCTTCTCTCCTGGCTCTCCTCCTGGCTCTCTGTAGTTTTCTTTCTTTCCTTCCCTTCCTTCCTTCCTTCCTTCCTTCCTTCCTTCCTTCCTTCCTTCCTTCCTTCCTTCCTTCCTTCCTTCCTTCCTTCCTTCCTTCCTTCCTTCCTTCCTTCCTTCCTTCCTTCCCTCCTTCCTTCCTTCCTTCTTTCCCTTTCTCTTCTCTCACTTTCTTTCTCTCTTTCTTTCCTTCTTTCTCTTCCTTCCTTCTTTCTTTTCTTTTTTCTTTCTTCCTTCTTTTGTTTCTTTTTCCTTTCTTCCTCTTCTTCCTTTTTTTTAATTGTCTGAAGTTATTTTATTTTATTAATAATATTTATTTTTTCCAACTACATGCAAAGATAGCTCTCAACATTCACCTTTGCAAAAAATTGTGTTCCAAATTTTCTTCCTCTCCTCTCCTCTGCTCCCTTACCAAGTGAGCAAGCAATCTGATATAGATTAAACATGTGAAATTCTTCTAAATATATTTCCATATTTGTCATGCTGCACACACCACACACAAATCAAATCTAAAAGGAAAAAAGCACACGAAATAAAAACAAACAAACAATAACAAAAAGGTGAAAAAGCTATGTTTTGATCCACATTCAATTTCCATAGTCCTCTCTCCAGATGTGGATAACATTTTCCATCATAAATCTATTGGAATTGCCTTGAATCACCTCATTGTTAGAAGAGCCAAGTCCATCACAGTTGATTATCATATAAACTTGTTGTTACTGTGTACAATGTTCTCTTGGTTTTGCTCACTCAGCATCAGTTCATGTGAGTCTTTCCAGACTTTTCGGAAATTAGCTTGTTCATCACTTCTTATAGAACATTTCATTACATTCATATACCTCAACTTACTCAGCCATTCCTCAACTGAGAGGCATCCATTCAATTTCTAGTTCTTTGCTATTACAAAAACAATTACAGACATTTTTGTATAGTGGATCCTTTTCCCTCTTCTGTGATCCCTTTGGGTTACAGATTCAGTAGGGACATTGCTGGATCAAAATATATGCAGTTTTATAGCCCTTTGGACTCGTTTCATGTTTTTTCCACTTTTCACTCTTAAGGTACGTTCTCCTGGTCTCATACTTTTCTTGTGCTTTTCAGATTTAGTTTATATTTTAAAAAAATTTTCTCCATTAGAATGTAAACTCCTTGAAATCAAGGACTTTTTTTGGCTTTTATTTGTTTTTACAGTACTTAGTTCAGTGTCTGACACATAGTAAATACTTAGTAAATGCTTCTCTATTAATAAGTTGGACAAGATTCTGTAACTACCTCTGAGAAAGGGTAGGAGAGTTTTTCCTGACTATAGGCTAATTATGAGTCTTTTCAAAACTTCTGCTGTGTAAATAAAATATTTTCTATGTTTAATAGTTGTTAGACTAAGGGTTTGCAAGATAGCAGAGGACCCCTTTAGAGTAGCATAACAAGCCAGATTCAGAAGTTGCCAGGAATTCCCTAAATGGGAGAATGAGCCAATGAGAGATTCCGTACCCCAAAACTATATTTGGGATCTTATAGCAGGAAACATGTTCTGAGTCCAAGGTTAAAAAATTATAGGATAGAGAGCAGTTAAATTATATAGTGGATAGAGCAGCAACCCTTGTTAGGAGGCCCTGAATTCAAATTGTGTCTTGGACACTTGACACTTAATTCTGATTGCCTTAAAAAAAAAAAAATAGGATAAAGACAAAATAAAATCTTCGTGGTTTCTGATGCCTTATCTCTTGTTCATATTTATATTTGCTGACTCAGAAGCTGATTACACTCTTAATCTTGTGGATTTTTTTTTTTTTTGTAGAAGCCATGGTCTTAGATTATGGGACTACTAACTACAAAAAGGCTTTCATCTTCTCATATCTCCCTTCTTTGGAAGATGCTTTTAGAAATGTGGTCTCTGGGATTAGCTATGTAACTATGTTTTCCTCATCCCATCACAAGTGCTATCATGGTAACTGGAAAATACTAAGAGAGATCAAGAGATTTTGAAATCAGTATATATGCCAAGTATAAATGAAAGCTAAAAACTCCTTATCTTTATGTGGCTCTTCATGCCATATATGTTCACATACAACCACTATTCAAGACCAGGCAGGACAGGTTTTTACTCATTTTGGAAATGAGAATCTTAAGCCCTAGAAGAATAGTGACTAATCCAAAATCACCCTGCTTAAAGGAGGAGATGAGATGATTCCTGTGATCGTTCCAAGTTAGCACTCAATCACCAATATCAATGGACTCCTTGAAATCGGGAAAGCAGCGTGCCTTTGTTCTTGGAACTTAGGTCACCTATTATACAAGATCTATTTTCCTTGCACTTCCATTCCATTCCATTCAATAGTTGTGTAGTTTGAAATGAAAGTTTTATTTTTTAATTAACAAAAATCTCTTTTCTCTCTTTACCATTCACTTCTACCCCATTGGGGAAAAAAGAAAGAAAAATACAAATATATAATATTAAGATATTAATGATATAAATATATTTATATATATACACATATATATAATGTATGTAGATTGTAAAAGCTGTATAGGGGAAGGAGTAGGGAAGGATTTCTTTTTGGACTATCTACAGGTCAGTAATGAATTTCCTCCATATTTTTACTATATGAGTAAAATAAATGCACATAAATACACACATATGCAAATATGTATAATCAAAGAAACAAATTGTCTCAGTGGCGATGTTGAAAAAATCCGTTTCATTTCATATCCTGAATCCATCACCTTTCAGTCAGGAGGTCTGCAGCATCATGGGTCCTTGGGAATCATGAATGGTCATTGTGCTACTGATGGATGACTTTTAATAAGCTTTAATAGCTTCAAACGGCTCTAAGACCTTTGGAACACCCTGCCTTGGACAATTATGGCAAATGGATGCTGAGCTGGGCCTGGGAAAGAACAGATGGAGGAGAATGAGCCGATGGCTTTGGGGAAAGTGCTCCAGTACTAACAAGGAAATCTTTGGAAGTATTTTGGATGAACACGATACAAGTAGGAAGAAAAAGTACTAAAAATGATGGTAGGGACACCTATTAGCATGATGGAAGGACTAGAGCTAGCAAGGTTAAGCTTCATTCTGTCATGCTGCTACCATGCTGGTGTAGACCTTCATCCCCTCACACCTGGGCTAATGAACCCGCTGGTTCATCTCTGCTTCAAGTCTCCCCCTTCTCCAGGCTATCCTTCCCCTGCTCAAACTGGTGTTCTTAAAGCATGTTTTACTCTTATTCAATCAATTCCAATGGCTTAAAAAAGAAAGAAAGAAAGAAAGAAAGAAAGAAAGAAAGAAAGAAAGAAAGAAAGAAAGAAAGAAAGAAAGAAAGAAAGAAAGAAAGAAAGAAAGAAAGAAGAAGAAGAAAGAAAGAAAGAAAGAAAGAAAGAAAGAAAGAAAGAAAGAAAGAAAAGAAAGAAAGAAAGAAAGGAAGGAAGAAAAAGAAAAAAACTCCAGTCAAAACCCTTTATTTGGAATTCAAAGCCCTTCACAACCTCACCTCCTCCTACTTTTCCACTCTTTTTATACCCACCACTTGCTGTTCCTTGCACAAGACATCCCCCCTGTCTGAAATTCTCTCCTGCCTTATCTTCCAGCTTCCCTGGATTTTTTCAGGCCTGCCCTCTACAAGAGAAGCTTTTCCCATTCTGCCTTCCCTTTGTGGATTATCTCATTTTTATTTTATATATCTTGATTGCTTGACTTGATTTGTATATTGTCTTCCAAACAGAGTGAGAGTTCTGAAAGAGTGGGGGACTGTCTTATGCCTTTCTTTTCACTCCAATGCTTACTCAGTACCTAACATGCAATAGGCGCTTAATAAGTGCTTATTAACTGACTGAAATTGATTACCAAATAGACTTTGCTAGATCACTCAGCCTGTTTTACATAGTTAAAAAAAAAATCTAAGCTAAAAAAAAAAAAAATCAACTTAGCTGGCAATTTATATGAAAAAAAAAATGGGGGTTTTATGTGTATGTGTGGGTTGTAAGTCAGTATGAGTCAATAGTCAATGCAAGAAGCGATTGCAATCTAGGCTTCATTAACAGAAACTTAATTTCCAGGAATGGGGAAGTGATGGTCCTACGTTCAGACGCTCTGTCAGAAAACATCTGGAGTTTTGTGCTCATTTCCAGGCACCGCATTTTAGAAAGGAAACTGCAAAGTCCCGTGGAGGCAAACCAGAAAGGGAAGGCCCTCAAATTCACACTCAAGGAGGAATCTGTGAAGAGAATCGATGACAGTGCAGGGAGAAGAGAAGAGAAGCCCATGGAACGGCACAGAGCAGCTGCCTGAATTCGAGGGTCTGGAGGGCCGCCCTTCTGGGTCCCAGAAGTCAGAGAGTTACTTAAGGCTGGTGTCGGGGTGAAGAACATCTTCTCCCCTCTGGAGGCTGGGTGATCACTGGCTAGGCGTTTTGTAGCAGGGCCTTGGGAGGCTGGGAGGTTACTCTTACTCTGAAATGCCGTGATTCTGCTTCAAAAAAACGAAAAACCTTATAAAATGTCAGCGCTGAACTTGTTATTTTCTTCTTGAAACTACTTTGGTTTGAATACTGTATGATGATCAATTCTGATGGATGTGGCCCTCTCCAACAATAAGATGAACCAAATCAGTTCCAACAGAGCAGAAATAAACTGAACCAGCTACACCCAGCGAAAGAACTCTGGGAGATGACTATGAACCACTACATAGAATTCCCAGTTACTCTATTTTTGTCCGCCTGCATTTTTTATTTCCTTCACAGGCCAAATGTACACTGTTTCAAAGTCCAATTCTTTTTGTACCCCTAAACAAATGTCTGTTCATGTATACATATATTGTATTTAATTTATACTTTAACATATTGAACATGTATTGGTCAACCTGCCATCTGGGGGGAGGGGGAAGAGGGGAAAAGTTGAAACAAAAGGCTTGGCTACTGTTAGTGTTGTAAAATTACCCATGCATATATCTTGTAAATAAAAAGCTATAATAATAAAATAAATTAAATAAATAAATAAATAAAAAGAAACTACTTTGGTTTGGTGGAAGTATTCCTCCTTCCCTAGCCTTTCCACCCCTGTTTCAGGCATTTTCCACAAGCTTATGGCTTTCAGCTTTCTCCCCTCCCCCCTCCTATCCCTCCATCCTACCTTGTAGCATCAGATCTGAAGCCCTTTCAGACTTGGGCCAGGGAGGTGTTGTTTCATGGGAACTGAGAGCAGAGTCTGAATTAGTGCGAAAGATACGTTTTCCTGTCAAGAGTTTGTTATGAGAAAAATGACCTCAATCGGGGCTGATAGGAACTTCTATGTGACAGATAATAATGCAAGTGAAAGCAGCCACAGTGGGCTCCTTTTGAGTCAGGCTGGCATTTTGTGGCTTGGATCATAGAGCTGGAAATGACCTTGACAGGCGTCCAGACCAGGCCTCCTTCGTGAGGAGGGTCTACAACTCTTCAGAACATCCAGCCCGGCTCTGAAACTCCACGGGCTCACTTCTCAAGCGTCCTGGGACTTGCCAGTCTTCTCAACAGTCCCCCCAGTACACTGCCCGTCCTTTGAGCGTCGCCCAGATCTGTTTAGTCCTCCCCACCCCACCCACCCCAGGAACCTCCTTCCCAGAACAACCTCGAGCAAATGTCAAGAACTTCTCTTATTAACCCTCTCCTTGTTTCTGCTTACCATTCGATAAAGCAATTGTTGGGTGGGAAAAAACAGCTGAAAGGACCCGTGGAAACCACGGAGTCCGAGCTCCCCTTTCACAGAGGAGGAAGCAGAAGCTCAGAGAAGATAACGACATTTGTGGGTCACACTGCTAATGAGTATATGCAGCAGGATTCAAACCTGGCTTTTACTGATTCCAAAGCCAGCGTTTTTTTCCACTGCCTGGGTCCCGGGAGTAGTCATTGCTTCTGGTGGGAGCAGGGATTACTGGAGTAACCAGCGTGGAATGCCCAGAGTGGCCCCACAGGGACACGGACAAACTGGTTTTTAGAAGCATGGTTCTATGTGGTTCCAGGGACGCGGTGAATGGTCACCATCTGAGGGAGCATCATAAAGCCTTGGACCATTCCTGTTTTATGGTGGCTGGGGAGCTGTGTGTGATGAGGGACTATCTAATGTCCCTAGAGATGGGAGGATCTGAGGGCCTCATGGGAAACCACGTTGGCTAGGAAGAAGAAAGACCATTCTCTATTTATGGCGGCCCAGGGAGACTCCATGGAAGCAATGGGAGCCATGGTAACCACTCCCTATCTGTGGCATCCCTGGATAGCAGTGGAATGTCCACAGAGTAGCTTGTCAGCCTCCAGAGAGGGAGAAAGTCTCTTCACCGCACTTTTGGACAGACAGCTCTCACTGTTAGGAAGCTCTTACTGATACCAGGCTTACGTAACTCCGACACTGCCACCCTTTTCCCTCTGGAAGCTGGGCAGCCTTTGAAGGCAGCTACTATGCCCCATTCCCCCCATCTTCTCCTCCTCCAGGCTATGTCACTGATTCTTTTCCCAACTCCCTCCTGTAGTGTAACTCTGAGGTTCTTCCCTTTTCTGGTTTGCCATCCAAGTAGCTTGGACAAAGCAGCTACTAGTTCTTGATCCCAGGGAGCAGTGTGGTCTCTATAATGATCCAAGAACAGGAGGACCATTCAGTGATCATGGCCTGGAAGCAAGCTGGTCACTCACTCCCTGCTGACTGGACAGATCAGTGTAAACTACATGGTGATCCAGTACTGACCCCCTGCAAGCAGCACACGCAGTGTAGCCCCTGCAGTGACTCATTGAATCCCTGGAAAGCAATACGAGCAGTATAGGTGACCTAGGGGTTCAGTGGCCAATCTCTACCTGCTCATCCACAGGAGCTTAGCCATCCCCGATGTACCAGGTCCTCTGATCTCCCAGGTCCTCAGCAGTTTTCTCTTCTGAAAACTGAAAGGGTTGGAAGAGAGAATTCCCAAGATCTTTTCCAGCCCTAAGTTTTTATGATCTCACGAGCTGATAGTGGAAACCATATTTTCTCACTTGTTGAGGATGCTGGCATGTGGCATCAAATTAAAAGCCCTCCTGGAGCTTAGGTAGATTGCTTTTATTGCTTCTGTTCTTATCTACATGATCTGTCACTTCATCATAGAAGGAAATTAAATTGGCCCGGAGTAATTTGCTTTTCAAAAAGCTGGGCTGGATATGACCCATTCACTGTCTTGGGATTTTCTGGGGGACTGCAAAGTTCATTGATCTGTTCTAGAAAATGTCCAGGTACTAAAGTTAAACCCAAGGTCCCATGATGACCAGAGCACGGCTGCCCCTCTTTCCTTCCTTGAAGGTCATTTTTAATGTTCTTTTTATACCCGCTTCAGCAAGTCAACATGCTATTAGGGAAAGACAGGAGGGAATTGATCATCAGAGGACCTGGTTTGGAAGGTGATCTTTGTCACCCCCAGTCCTGAGAGAGGATTTGAACTGAGGACTTCCTGACTCCAAGTACAACATTTAACGCACTAGGCTGTGCTGCTTCTGGAGCACTAAGGCTGCATTCTCTGTGGTGACCCTGGGGAGAGAGAGATTACTTCACTGCTTGGGGCCTCAGTTTCCATCTGTGCAAAATGAAGAATTTTGGACAAAATAACCTTCAAGCTCTGGAGCTGTGATCCCATGAGTAAAGATTGACCATCTGGACCCATTTCCCTATGGAAACAAGGAGCAGCTCTAATGTATAAGAAATGATTAAAGATTTAACAATAACCCCAGAGAGGCAGCTTGGCCTAATGGATTGAAACCTGGAAGGCCTGAGTTCCAGTCCTATCACTGACCGAGGGGATCTCCATGAGCCCTCCTCCCAGTGTTCTGGACTAGATGCCAAAAATGCTTTCTGATTTAGCAGAGGAAGTGTTTCACTGGGGATTTCTCTACACTCAGGGTGTTTACCCATTCAGTCCTTTTCCTTCTCTGTACCAATGACCCCATAGGACCTGGAAGACACTCTATGTCCTCCTCTCTGGACAAAGATAGGCTGTGTTGTGCATCCTTGAAGATGATGCAGGCTGGATTTGTGCTTTCTCTTTGTGTGCATCTTATTCCTTCCACTCCTTCAATCTACACCAACACAACAGGGCACTCTATTATAGAGATAATCCACACTGTCGATAAAGATCTTTAGTGTTCATGGCTGAGCCCTTCTTGGTTGAGCTGAGACATGTTGTCCCCAATGAAAGTTCATCCATCTGGTCTGTTATAATCCAGACAACTCTGATTTCTTCACTATTTACTATTTGTAGATTTTTTTTTTTTAGGTGTAACTACCATTTGGTAGGAAGGGGTCAAACCTTCCACTGTAAGTTTAGGATGCACGTATGAGTCATGGTGAACAGGAAAGAAAGAATACCACATTCTTCCTCAAGGCTTCCTCTCTGGCTCTATTTCAGTCAGGAATCAAAGTTTTCCTTGAAGTGAAGTCAAGATTCCTGAGATACCCATTCATAGTGAGCCTCATTTAGATAACCCATGTGAATATACAAACAGCCTACCCGAGTATTACACGTTTGGATATCTGGACAGTCTAAGAGCTAGAAAATTTTTCTTGACAACAAGCCTGAAGTTACCTTTCCCCACTTTTCAGCCAGTGGGTGGAAGGCAGTGACTTCAATCCCCTGGGACTAAGCAGTACAAGTCTTGTACCCAACAATCCTTCAAATACTTAGAGATTCTCCTCCAACCCTCAGGTCTTCTCTTTTGCAAGTGAACCATTTCTAAGGCTTCCAACTAAACCACATGGACTTTAGGCCCTTCATCATACTAGTTGGCTTTCCTTAGATGCTCTCTAAACTATCAATTATCTTTTTAAAATGTGGTTCAATTCATTTCAAAAAAAAATAAATGTCTATAATGTAACATGCTAGATGAGAGGATAAAAGGATTTTTTTAAAAATCCTGGCTCCTCTGGAAGAAGTAATCCTCTATTAATAGTATATCTAATACTATAGTATAGTATAATAATAAATATATAGATAAGTGTCATACAAGTTGTATTATGCAATAAAGGAGATGTGTAGGCAAAGTACTCTAAGCAAATTTAAAACAGATTTCACGGAAGATGTGATAATTGAACATTGAACAGGGGTATTTTGATAAATATTTAACAATGGGATCTCCAAAAACAAATGTTTAATCTGTATTATTAGCATTTATTAAGTTTAAGCAATCAACAAAAACAATAAATCAAGCTTTGTGGGGTTTGCCAATTTCTAAGATATAAATGCTCACACTGAAAAGTTAACAATAAGCTGTCTAGATTCAGTAGTAACAAGATCCAAGACACTCCTGGGATTTCATAGATGAATATGGAATTGGAGTTCATTCAGGAATGTATACGAATGCAATGGAGTAGGAGATAACACAAAGAATTCTTAGAACAAGTAGCCCAAGATGACAGGAAAAGACAATGAATATTGGAGGGGATGTGGGAAAACTTGGACACTGAGACATTGTTGATGGAATTGTGAATGGATCCAACCATTCTGAAGAGCAGTTTGGAACTCTGCTCAAAAGTTATCAAAATGTGCATATTCTTTGATCTAGCAGTGTTTCTACTGAGCTTATATCCCAAAGATATTAAAGGAGGGAAAGGGACCCGTATGTGCATAAAATATTTGTGGCAGCCCTTTTGTAGTGGCTAAAAATCAGAAACTAAGTGGATGCCTGTCAGTTGGAGAATGGCTGAATAAATTATGGTGTATGAATGTTATGGAATATTATTATTCTGTAAGAAATGGCCAGCAGGTTTCAGAGAGGCTTGACAAGACTTACGTGAATCGATGCTGAGTGAAATGAGCAGAACCAGAAGATCACTATACACTTCAACAACGCTTCATGATGATCAATTCTGATGGATGTGGCTCTCTTCAACAATGAGATGATTCAAATCAATTCCAATTGTTCAGTGATGAAGAGAGCCAGTTACACCCAGAGAAAGAACTGTGAGAACTGAGCGTGGACCATAACAGAGCATTCTCACTCTTTTTATTGTTTGCTTGCATTTTGTTTTCTTTCTCAGGTTTTTTTTTCGTGATCCGATTTTTCTTATGCAGCAAGATAACTATAAATATATTGGATTTAACATATTTAACATGTATTGGATTACCTGCCATCTAAGGGAAGGAGTAGGGGGAAGTATGGGAAAATTTGAAACAGAAGGTTTTGCAAAGGTCTGTGTTGAAAAATTACCCATGCATATATTTTGTAAATAAAAAGTTTTAGTTAAAAAAACAAAACAAAACAAAACAAAAAAAACCAAGTAGCCCAATTTGCTCTGGAAAAAAAAAAAAGATTATGAAAAAACACAATGAGAGATGAGACTGGGAGTGTTCAGTTGGAATTTGTCTGCAGAAATCAAACTAAAGAGAATGTATTTTATCTGACAGGCAATAGGGAGTCACTGATGGTTTCTGAGCAGGGGTTGGTGGTGAAATGACTGCTACAGATTTCCAATTATCTTTCAACCTAATTTCAACAGTGTTTTTTTAGGAAAAGGAAGGCTGATCCGTCAGTTTTAACTATTTGACAATGTGTGTTTGGTGAGCTATCGTTTAAAGAACGTTAGTGCTAAGTGCAGTTGATTTTTCAATTGAGCAGGAACCAGGTTTTGTGACAAAATAGAGGCAGGGTCCTGCACCTTTGCCATCTCATCTTTTCATTATCCTGTTTTTCTGCAATGCATAATGTCATCAGCAATTGCAGGAAGGAACTTGGACCTTGTCTCTGGATGGCAGGAACCTGAGCTACCAAATGCTGAGGGGAAAGGGCAGTGTCCTGGGCCCCAGGTTTTGTCTGAAGCTTAATTAACAAAGACAAGGGCTAAATTGGACAATTTTCAGTTCTGGTCTTTTAGTGGAAGCTAACAGAGCATACCTATCTCCTGGGCCAAAAGCTCCCAGGGATTAGTACTAAGATGCTAATAGGTTACCTATTCCAGGTGACATATTTGCATTTAAATAAGGGCCTTCTAGGGACAATGCCTTAACAGTCAAAGGAATGTTGCTTTCCTGGGGTGCTGGACAGCTTTGGAGAAGAGAGAGGGAGGATGTCAGCCTTTCACTTGCTTCAGTGTGGTGTTTCTGAAAGCCTGGCTCCTCACCCCCTCCCCACCCCCAGTGCCCTGGCTTCTAGTGGAATTAATTTCACAAGTTAAATTTTTGAATGCATCACTTTCAGTTCCTACAAATCTCCTCTTGACTTTTCAATATCTTGGGTTCCTGCCAAATAAGCCCAAATCCAAAAGAATATAAGCTCCTTGAGGGTAAGAATGATTTCCTTTTTATTTGGTTGTCTTTTTTGATCTGTACAAATAAAAGTCCATCTTTTTTAACACCAATATTGTTATACGTTTTTTGAGTCATAAAATACTGTGGTTTCTAAAGAACTGAAATTAAGATGATCTTAAATGCAATAGAGAAAAAGCATGTATCTGATGAACATCATCAAGATGCAAAATGATACAAATGGGAAATTACATTGAAGATTAATTAATCAATAAGCATCTAATAAGAACTTACTATGTGCCATCCATTGTGTTAGGCATTAGGAATATAAGTACAAAGACTGAAATACTCTGTACTTTCAAAAAGCTTACATGTTTCCATGCAGAGGAGAATAGATGACAATAATGTATCTAGTGTTTTAAACATGTGAATAAATACACACATACAGAAAAGAGTTTAAAAACCAAGGTAGTTTGGAGGAGAGCTAAGGAATCCTGAAAGCTTTCAGGATAATACATGAGCTGCCTCTTAAAAGGAAGAACTGTATCCTATAAGGCAGAGATAAGGAGACAGTATCTTCATAGGGGTAGAGGATTGTGAATGAGGAACAGGGAGGAGTCCAATTGGACTGGACTGTAGAATTTCAGGGAAAGGAATATCCAGTGAGTCTGGAAAGACAGATTGGGGCCAGGTTGTGAAAACCCATAAAATCTAAACAGAGGAGTTTATATTTTATTCCAAAGAGGACACAGGAAGGTACTGCAGTTACTGGTGAGGTAAGGGGCGTCACAGAGAATATATCATCAAGAAAAACGACTATCTGGGCATTTATCTAGAATAAAGAACAATAAGACAAGAAAAACAGTCTATTGCTCTGCTGATATTCACAAAATGGGAATAGAAGACAAAGAATGTCCCTAAATATTGGTTGCTCCTTCCTCTCCCTTCAAAGATGTGCTTAGAATATTTACACCCTTAGGATGAATTCATATTCCTATTGGCCATGTGGGATTCTCCTCCTTGTCTCTTGTCAGGGCAAGGGTCTCCCCTCAACACACCAGTCCCGTGCTCTTGGTAGGTGCCATGTTGAATTGATGGAGCATATGAACATGGCCTGGCTGCATTTCTGGAGGGAATATCGAGATCAGTGAGATTACAGATCTACCATGTACACCTATACTTACTGCCTACCTCAGTGGTTTATACAGGCAATCACTTTATGAATGTTTGCCAAATTGAACCAAACTCTGAGAATGTATAAATGTAGGGTTTCCTGCCTCCCATGCCATGTTGTGTTCTTCCCTCATGAAGGTTTCCCACAAAAAAGGCTTATCTATTTATTAACACGACATATAGGATTATGAGGACACATGAGGGCAAACTTTTTAAGACCAAGAAGCAAAGCCAGGGGATGGTTGGAAGCCCTGGATGCTCAATCTGAACCATCCTTCAATTTTAGCTTTTCTCCTTAACTAACATAACTAACATTTATGTGGTAATTAGCATTGATTAATTCGTTTAGTCTTCACATCAATCTCATGAAATTAGTGCAATAGGCAAGTCATATCACTAGGATATTGGAGCTAGGATTTGCATCCAAGTTTTCTGGATTCCATGTCCACGTCCAAACGGTACAATGCCAACTGCCTCTCCCCATCTACTTTAGATTACATCATTGAAAATATACCCATCCAGGATGGGAAACATTGCCCAGAGTGTCAAATTTTTTCTACATGTTTGGTGAACTTTGCAGAAAATTTTTATTTTCTTCTTTGTATAAGGGATGGCTCTCTGATTTGGGGAAAGGAAAAAAATACATTAAGAAATGTAGGTGATATAAAAACAAAAAAATCAATAAAATTTATTTATATGGGAGGCTTAAGGGTCCCATTCTAATGCCAATGATGCTCCCCAACATGCACAGCACAGATAGTGCTGGGAGGTAAACAACATGTGTGGAAAGCCAGAAAACCACTCTTTGCTGTAGGAGTTCTCCGCCTTCTCCTGGGACACTCAGCCTTCACAATTAATACCTTATTGTGAATTCCTTGATCAGATTAGATGTAGTCAGTCACCTGAGTCAGCTAGGAGGGACACACAAAAAAAGATAGGTTTGGAAATGAAAGGAAAAGTCTAGAGTTTGGGAGGAGGGCTGTTTGGGTATAAACAGTTGGGGAAGGAGGGAGGATAGTAATGCTTTATACAATAATGTTTTTCTTTTTCAAAATTGTACCTAGGACAGACCTCACATTCAAGGAGATCTTCTGAGAGTGTGTGATGAACAAGGGATTTTCAGATTTCTTTCTAGGGTATTTTGAAGATAAGTAACAAAGGTACAGGGGTTTTGTGGACTCATCTTCAATCCCCTGATCAATAAGGGAGAGACCTGGGAGCAGAACTCACATTCTTTGCATCACCAAGCCTGGTGCTTTTCTCACTCAACCATGACTTTCATTGCAAAAGTCTGTGAGCTTCCAATACCAGAATTTGGCCCCATCTGTTCCCTCTCACTCGTTATCTTTGGGAATCCCATGTTACTACATACAATATAATTTTCTGAAGGGAAAGATTTATGTCTTGGATTTTGAGAATTTGTCAGCCTTCAGAGTTTAAATTCTGAAAATATGGCTTCACTAATGGAGTATTTTCAAGGGGATTTTTTTGGAACAGACATAGGAACTCCTCAGAAAAAGATACATGATAGAAAACAAACCAAGAGATAATCATAAATAAACTGGATGGCTAAACGACTTCTTGAAAATTCTTTCTAAGGCTTTTGAATAAAAAAAAAAAAGTCACAAAACAAAAGACCATTTTTACTGGGAATGGTACTTTGGAATATGACCTGATGTCAAAATAAATCTCAAACAGGATTATTACTTTATCAGTCATTAAATGAGCTATGGAATTTTCATTATCTATATTTATGATTTTTTCATCTTTTAAAAAATCATTTATTTTTAACATTCAATTTTTAAAATGTTGAACTTTAAATTCTTTTTTACCCCTCTCCCCATCATTAAGAAAGCAAGCAATATTCTGTCAGTCATATGTATAAAACCATGCAAAATATATTTGCATATTAGTCATGTTGCCAAAAAAAGCAAGAAATACAAATAAAGTAGGGGAAATGTTTTAATCTCTCTAGAGATAGATTGCATCTTTCATCATGGGTCCTTTGGAATTGTCTTGGATCATTTAGACTTATGTTTTAAGACCACGTGAACTGATGTGTTTATGCATCTTATTCTTAATGGTTGACTGAAACACAAGCTCTCTCTCATTTTTCCATCTTCTCTCTCATCTTAACAATAGTCAGGAGGCGCTAACTTAGGAGTCAGCAATTTGGGAAATTGCTGTTTATTCTTTCAAAGTTAACATTAGCCGGCTAGTGTTTAAGCCACTTGGAGTTGGAGTGTGCAAATACACATGTTTACACGAGCTGGCACAGATCTATGGTCAACGACGGAATTCTCGATTACTTTGTGGTTTATAGCACACTTAGTTAAGCTTCTTAACAATTCGTGATCTGCTGAGAAACTGTAGCCCTAGACAGAAACCTTTGCCAGTACCCTCATATGCCCCAGTATACTAATGATATGATTTTCATTTTCCTTCTGCTCTCTTCCTGTTGGCTTCCATCAAGTGTATTTTGTTTAGTTGCTTGAATAAAAATGCAGTTTCCCCAGGGCTTCATCATCCCCTCCTGCTTTTCAGTATTTTTAAAGATATTTATTGTTTTTCAACACTTTGCTACGAGGTATCATTGCTATGCAGATGTTACCCAGTGCTATCTATCATTTTCCACTTATCCCATTGTAGCCATCCATCCCCATATCATAATGCCTATCCATATTGCAGCTAGAGCATCCTACAAACTGTTTAAAGGCTCTCTAGTAAAGATTCTTCTTGGTGGTTTGGCATCTTGCTGGTTGTTTCTGTGGATAATAATCAATACATCCCATTAGGAAGACAACGCCATATATCACTAAACTTTGACCTTTGCTCCCCAGAGCAGTCCCAAGATGCTTATTCATGCACAGGCGATACCCATATTATGTAACTGCAATTCTATTTGCTAGGCTTCTTTGAATTAAATTTCCTGGGTTCCAGCAATGACAGAATAATGCAGCTAATGTACAGGCAGGCCTTTGATCCTAACAGAGTGTGTTTCCCTGGTTGAAATGAAAGCAATTACCTTTCTTCTTGATTGATGTCTTTTGTTTTTGTTTTTGTTTTTTTTTTTTTTACATGGCAATCATTCCCCAATATGCCCGCCCCCACATCTAAATTCTCACTTGGAACAAAGAAAAAAGTTTAAGTAAATTTCCGAAACCAATAGACCTCATCCAACAGCATGTGCAGCATCCTGCACCTGTAGCTCCCTCCCCTCTCTAAGACAGAAGTAAATTTCAGCATCAATTTTCCCAGATCAAGTTCAGTCAGAGCTTTTGATCTCCATTCTGATGCATCTTAGTGTTGTTTTTGTTTAAAGTTGTAGTCATTATATATATTGTTTTTGTAGTTCTTTCTTCCCCCATCATCATTTCATACATATCTTCATATGGTTCTCTATATTCTTTGTAATCATCATTTCTCCTGATATGCTATCCTGATATGATATGATATCCTGATATGATAATTCTATTATTTTCATCCATCACAATTTGTTGAATTTTTTTTCTCATTTGATAGGTATATAGGTATAATTTTTTTTTTTTGCTATTACAGAGAGTACTTTTGTGAATATATTAATATTCTGGACTGTGCCCAGTCTTATAGGGCCTTTCCTCTTTGTTTCCAAGATGCTTCAGCTATTTTAGATTAGAATCAGTATGTTTTCATGATTTACACATGAGATTTATAAGAGATCTTCTATATGCAAAGCACTGTACTTTGTACTGGAAGAGTTACAAATTAGAGAATTCAGGCTGTTGGGGAGAAGCCCTGACTTCAAGCAACTCACTGAAATAGGGAATTTTATCTTACAAAAAAATGCAACAATCCTTACTCTATCTATTAATGCTACCTATCTATTGTTTCCCTTGAGAATAGGGATTGTTCCATTCTTTGCATTTTTATGTCCAGAACCTGACATATTCTCAGAACACATTCAGAACTTAGAATTTCAGATTTGAAAATCTCAGAATATGCCATTTGGGGCACTTGACTATTCTCCAAGGTGTCTAGAACTCTGATTCTGGAAGCAAGAACACCTGAGATCAAATGTGACTTTGGACAATTACTAGTTGTGTGACATTTAACCTCTGTCACAGTTTCCTCATCTGTAAAATGGGAATAATAGCATCCTACCCTGTGGGGGTTGTTTTGAGGATTAAATGAGATATTTGTCAAAAGGGTTTAGCATAGCACCAGCACAGAGTAGATATCACACACATCAATGCTAGCTATTATGATTATTATAGTGTTTGTATATTTATCTAGGTCCCAGATAAAAATGTTAAATAGCACCAGGCTAAATCCATATTCCTGGTGGACTTCATTGGAGATTTCTTTCTAAGTAGTCACTGAACCATTAATGACTACTCTTTAGGGGCAGCTGGCGGTTGCAATACACTACTTTGAGATAAGGTAGTTTAAATCCATCCATTTAATTTCATAAGAATTACAGGACATTTTACCAAAATGTAGGTAAATTTATCTACAATATTTCCTTGATCTATTAGTCTTTTTTTTTTTTTTAATTTTCCTTGTTTTTTAAAGATCAGATCTGTAATTTCATTTGCAAAGGGAACTGGAAATGGGGGGGAGGGGAGGAACATCACTTATCAATGCCTTGATTACTTGTTCTGCAATTTATAATCTTTGAAATTCTTGGGATACTGAGAAACACTGTGATTTATCCAGCATCAGTCAGGATATATCAGATTCACAATCTGAATCCCCGTCTTTATGATTCAGAGGCCAATCCTTCTGCTTTTTTAAACTTACAGTGTCAAATGGGGAAATGAGTAAAACTGGCATGAGCTGGCATTTGGGAATCTTTGTATCCTTTCCTAAATGTTCACTAATGGTCTCCAGCTCTCTTTGTTTGGAGATACCAATACAGTCGATGACATACCACTCTGTTCCTAGATACCTCAGTTGACTGGAGGCCACATGGAACCCTTAAACCCTTTCAGTCAACAAGGTGGATGTTAAGCTCTTATATTGTGGAATCCCAACCTCACACCACTTTGGAGAGTGCCTCAGAGCCCAGATAACCAGCCCAAATTGTAAATCACATAAGAATTCCTATGTATCAATGAAGGGAAGTTCCCTACTGGAAGCTCACTATAATAGATTTCAAGAAAGGTACCATCTTTCTGAGTTTCCCTCCACCCTGGTCTCCTTGGGCAAGCATGGATAACATTAGCATTGAGAGGAGTGATTTGATTAGTATTCTGGAATATAATCTTATTTTTTTCTTCAGGAACCAAAATAAAACTTCAAAGAAACTAGAGCTGTATGGTGAGCTTCAGAACCCCCCTATAGGGTCAATTAGCACCTGTAAATGTTGATCTAAGCAATCACTTGGTGGCTACTTCATTAAGTATGTACTTAAATTCTCCAGAGAACTTATTAGTTCTCTGAACAAGGATTTTTTTTTTTAATTGTTTCTTTTCCTCTTTTATAGTCTACCCTGAGGAAGGCTATCCCAGTGGAACCCATGCCTCTCTGGCCAACAATTCTAACACTGAAAAGTCTTACCTCTCCCTCCCTCACTGAACTCCAATAACTCTTGATTCTCTCCTTTCCCCCAAGCTCGTCACATAATTGATTTTTTTCCTTCCTTCCTTCCCTCTCTCTCTCTCTTTTTCTTTATCCCTTCCTCTCTCTCTCCTTCCTTCCTTCCCTCTCTCTCTCTCTCTTTTCTTCCTTCTTTTCTCTCTCTCTCTTTCTTCCTTTCATTTATTATAACTTGATCATCTGCTTAGAGAGGAGTCATAATCCAAACTTTTTGAGGGAAAACCTATGCCAGTAAAGCCACAGAGCCTTAGAATGTGATCCTGGATAA